>NC_091458.1:150096495-150396495 GCF_027789765.1 Dendropsophus ebraccatus
TTGGAGACCCTGACTTACGACATTCAATAGACCTGTAGAAAGTAGAGGGGTCAGAAGAAAGTAAGAGGGGTCAGCAGAATCCGAGCGGACAAAGCCACGCTGCAGGACGCCGATCATCATTGGTGGCAGCTTGCAGTGGAGGGAAGAATAAAACAAAAAAAAAAACTGGACTGCTACTTTAAGATTTTCAAAAAGAAGCAAATAAAAATCTATATAACTTTCTGACAGTTGATTCGAAAAAAAATCAATAAAAAAAAATCACTGGAGTACCCCTTTAAGTCTCCAAAGACCAAGGCTAATAGAATGAAACAGAATTTGTAAGTCTATGTCACCCATGACTCCCACAGTCTCCTGCATTTACATATGTAGATTGCTTCTTATTTAGGGGATAATGTATGTGCACATTGCATTTCCATATCACATTTGTGTTTACATTCATATTTAATGAATCCCCCCCCCCCCCAGGCCATAAATTACCCATCTCACTGCGCTTCTTACTCTCTGCCCCTCCAACCCTCAGGGGGAAATTTACACAGAGTCGAGGATCGGCAGTCACTGCGAGTCAGTTGTGCTCCAGGCCATTTTCGATTTTCTGACTGCCCTATTAAAACCTCTCATGTTCCTTAGCGTGTTTCAGCTTCTATTTGTATTTATTCCCGTCCTCGATTTCCCTACCCGTCTGTTACCGTTCTTTCCAGCCCCCCCCCCCCCCCCTCCTTTTCTTGTACTTTGCTTGTGCTTCTTCTCCCCCTTCCTAGTGCTCCCACTTCCTCCCTCCCATTCATCCTCTCACTTTTCATAGTGTGAGATCCTAATCAGACCGAACAGGTTACATAACATCAAAAACAACCATATTGAAAGACAATGTCGTATTGGCAGGGCAGCTGTCGGCAGTACGGAACTAGCGAGACCGAGAACATCAAAAGTGAAATCCAGGACTGATGTATAAACATATGATCACACATGAGCTCATCCAGGCATCTGCTGGGCTTTTCACTCATCTATGATCCCTCATATGAGATTCACAATGTAGATTTCCCAACAGTCCATTTCTTTGTCATTGAGAATAGGCGCCTGATGTGAGTTCTTCTCTTCCGGAGAACTGCGACAATGAGTCACTCTACCTATCAAAGGAACAGCCCACGGGGTAAGGTACCCGATTGTTTCCACTTCCAAGCAAAGCTCTCTACCTCCAATCTAACTATTTATATACCATTGGGATGTAACCCCCCTCCCCCCAATTAGAATTTTTTTTCTTTTTCTTAAAGGGGTACTCCAGTGATGATGATGATATTATTATTATTATTATTATTATTATTATTATTATTATTATTATTATTGTTATTATTATTATTATTATTATTATTATTATTATTATTTTAAATGAAGTAGTAACAGAAAGTCATACAGATTTGTAATTTACTTCTATTTAAAAATCTCTACTCTTCCAGTTCTTATCAGCTGCTGTATGCTCTGCAAGAAGGGGTGTATTCTTCCCAGTCTGACACAGTGCTCTCTGCTGCCACCTCTGTCCATGTCAGGAACTGTCCAGAGCAGTAACAAATCCCCATAGAAAACCTCTCCTGCTCTGGACAGTACCAGACATGGACAGGGGTGGCAGCAGAGAGCACTGTGTCAGACTGGGAAGAATACACCACTTCCTGCAGGGCGTACAGCAGCTAATAAGTACTGTAGGCTGGAGATTTTTAAATAGAAGTAAATTACAAATCTGTATAACTTTCTGACACCAGTTGATTAAAAAATAATGATAAAAAATAATAAATGTACTTTAAGAGAAAATAATAATAAGATCTTTGCCTATTGGTGGTGGTGGTGGTGGGGGGGTGTTAAGATCCCATTGGTATATGAATAGTTACTTAGATTGAAGGAAGAGAGCTTTTCTTGGAAGCACTGTGTCAGGGTTGGGTTCACACTAAGGAATTTTCACGAATAAATTCCGCCAAATCCCGTCGCTAGAACGCGCTCGCGGCCGCGCACCTTTCCGCCGCCTCCATAGACACCATTCTATGGGCCAGCTGATTTCACTATCCGCCGAAACAGTTGATGTGTCAATTCTTTCGGCGGAATGCGGAATCCGCCCGTGCATAGAATGGTGTCAGTGGCCGTGAGCGCGTACAGGCAACGGAATCCGGCGGAAATTATCCGTGTAATAAGTACTGGAAGACTGGAGATTTTTAAAAAGAAGTAAATTAGAAATCGATCTAACTTTCTGACACCGGTTGATTTGAAACATAAAAATATAAATAAAAATAATTTTTCCGCCAGAATTCCCCTTTAAGAGATGTTAGTTTTAATTTTTTTTCACCATAATAAATTGTATAACTTATTATTCCTATCTCATACAGACTATCATATAAGCATCATTAGGTATGAGTGGCAGTACTGTATAAGTAATCGAAATTACTCTAGGCCAAGAACATTACATCAGGCTTTAAATCTACTTTGGAGAATATAGAACGTATTTTACACCTCATTCCTCTAAAAAGCCGGAAGCAGATGTCAATAAGACGATATACCCTTCTAAGCTGGATAGAAATATAAGATACAGTCTGTAGGTTGAAGGAATAATACTCCATAGGGTTTTCGCTCAATTTAGCTGGGAGTTCAATACTGGAAGCAATGACTGCCGCTCATTATAATATGAAGCTGACAAAACAAAACCATTGATTTGTGTCTGTTTGGAAACTGAGCACCGTGAGCTTTTTATTTCATCTGTCAGCGCTCGAGCCTTTGTGAGTCTGACAGTATATACAGTGTACCAACATATGCATGCTAGTTTCATGCCAAAAAAAAAAAAAAGAATATAAAATAATAAGGGTGTACAGGCTACAGCTGTCATATAGGCTTAGCTCCAGCTGGGGAAAATACAGAAACCAACCTGTGTAATGTTGTCAAATATTCTACATAGTTAGCACCATTAAAGGAAACCTGTCACCCCCCGTGCCGGGGTGACAGGCTCCCGACCCCCCGTTAGAGCCCCCTATACTCACCTAATCCCGGCGGGTCCCGCTTCTGGAGGTGGTCGGGTGATGAAGATCTCAGCCGCTGCAGCCCGGCGCGCCCGCTGAGAGAATGACATCCATAGAGAATGACAGGAGAGTCCAGCGCTCCATCATTCTCTATGGGTGTTGGACTCATCTCTCAGCGCGCGTGCAGGGCTGCAGCGGCTGAGATCTTCATCACCCGACCACCTCCAGAAGCGGGACCCGGCGGGATTAGGTGAGTATAGGGGGCTGTAGCGGGGGGTCGGGAGCCCCTTATATATAAAATATAAAAGAGATTCCACTATCTTAATAAAAAGGCCATTCATGGTAATTATAGGGGCTCCCCCCACTGAGCATCATAATGTGCCTAGATTTCCTAGTACAGCAGTTCATCCATGGATGCTATAGCGCCTAGTGTCCATTTACTTGGATGGGGCTGAGCTGCTTTCAGAGACACTGCTGCATGTACATTGGCACTGCTACCCCCTGGAAGAATACTGGGGAAGAAATGGTGCTGCAGAGGAGTTTGGGGGATTATTTGTGAACTGATCTCACACTAACAATGTGTATTTAAAGGGTTTTTTTCTTTTCTTTCAAATCAACTGGTGTCAGAAAGTTATATAGATTTGTAATTTACTTCTATTTAAAAATTTCAAGTCTTCCAGTACTTATCAGCTGTTGTATGTCCTCCAGGAAATATGACACAGCACTCTCTGCTGCAATCTCTGTCCATAACAGGAAAAGCGCAGAGCAGTAGCAAATCTCTATTTAAAAAAAAACAAAAAAAAAACCTTTCCTGCTCTGGACAGTTCCTGACATGGACAGAGGTGGCAGCAGAGAGCACTGTGTCAGACTAGAAAGAATACTTCCATTTCCTGCAGGACATATGTGGTGTCCCACTATGGGTGTTCTTGTATCTTTACACATCCAGGTAAAACTAGTTCTGTCAGGGGCCACAGTTGGGGCAGTTAGCTGCTGTGCCCTACTTCAGCCACTAGGTGTCTCACTCCCCCTGTGCACAGCTGCAGTTTAGGAAGGAAGGTTTAGCCTGCTTCAGACATACAGTTCCTGTCACACAGCCCTATATAAGATAGAGGGTTTCCTGTTCAGTGTAGTGTTCTAGTCAAAGTGGGAGTCTAGTTCCAGCTAAGGAAGAGCTAACACCTGTTTCCCTGTGTGAGAGACTACAGCAGCTATGTACTGCTGAACCTAACTCTGGGGTGTTACAAGAGTAACCCCTTCCCTACACCGTGGATTTCCACTTCAGGACAGCCACCTCTAGAGAGAGAAAAGCTGTAGGGTTGATCTGCAGTAGAGCACAGATGCAAGTTAGCCGCTCTCTACTGACTACGCTCAACTATGTAGGAAGGATTCAACTAGTTAGCATTACCCAGAGACTGAAGCCTGGGACTCGTACTACCTATCAGGGCGGTCACCGATACTGAGAGGCAGAAGGCGATCAGATAACATTTATCTAAACATGAGTATGTGGAGTTTTACACATATCCCGGCAGAGTACAAGACTTATTAGGCAATTAGATTTTTTTTTCATTGTTCCTTTAAGGCCAGTTTCACACGTAGCGTATCACAGCGGATTACATGCTTTGAGTTCCTCAGGCTGTTAGCCACAGCCTGTTTAATTCAGCATCTGCCAAGTTAACGAATACAGTAACTCGCCTCTCCGTCTCCCAGCTGCCTGCCATCGCACTAAGCCAATCAGTGGCTGCGGTGGGGCAGAGCTCTGATTTGCTGGGCGGTACGTCAGGGAGACAGAGAGGCGGGCAGGAGCATGGGCAGGTCATGTATTAGCCCGGCAGCTAGTGGCATTTGGCTACATTCTCACAGCAGAATGAAAATTCAGTGTGAGGATATATACTGTACATATCTGTGTTATCAGTTTCCATGGCTGCACAAATTATACAAGAACTGTTTGTGCAGCTCGGCCACTCGATTTGTCGTGGCACTGCAAACAAAAAAACGATCTCATTGATCTGTGCTTGTTTGCAACCACCCATGGCCGACAAATTTGTGAAGTGAATGTGTACCGCTGGACACGCCACCCAAACCATTGCTACCGTTGTGTCTGTCCCCATGGTGCCGGTATTTGGGCTAAAAAGAACTTTTATTGTGGCGGCGTGGTGTCAGTAAGCTGGGGCCTAGAGCATTCGTGCCGTAAGGCGGCAACACATAATGCCCAGGGGCGCGACAACAGAAGAAAGGCAGCACATCGGTGTCACTTGGAGATTGTGCACAACCACGTCAGGTGAGGGAATCCACAGTCCAACTCCTCTATTTTGAGGATTGTGCACCATGGAGCGCTGTATTCTCTGTGTTTTCTAGCTGTAGGCCTAGGGCATGGATGCTCTAGGCACCACCTCATTGACACTGGTTTTAGACGGAATACCGGCCCCAGGAGACAGACCCAGGGTACCCCTTGATAAAGGCTGTTGCCAAAATGTATGTCAGGGTGGGGGCTTTCTTGTATTGCACTACGTTCTACTAAGTAAACATTTCTGTTTTCCTAAAGCGTTGGACTCTGGCCTATTTCTTGTGCACCCGCACCCACACACACCTGTACACTTGGGTTAAATCTTTTGTGGTGTTGGCGAAGTGTCCAGGGTGGGTTCTACACCACTCCAGGCTACAGTGCCACAGTTAATATAGACCCACTTAGGTACCACACCCTGGTACCAGCTGACACCAGCTCACCGCAAATATATAATCCTCTATTCAGTATACTTACATATATTCCTGTTTGGAGGATCTCTGACTATTACATTGGAGGGCTTTGGCCCTCTAGCTGTTGCAGAACTTCAATTCCCATCACACCTGGAGTGCCAGACATATGGCTTTGGCTGTCCAGGCATGATGGTATTGCAACAACGAGAGGGCTTAACACCTGTGACACAAAGTATAGGAGAAAGAGTAGGCTCATGGTCGGCTCACTGCAGTACAGTCACTTTGTTAGTCCCGTAAAACTCTTTTTGATGCGATTACTGTAGGTGTTATGTATGTTCTTCGCTTCGTGCATGTCAAGTAAGCAATTCTCTTTGAAGTATGACATCAAGTGCGGCAGCAGATGTGTCAGGCCATAACATCCCACATCTGAGCTATGTACTATGTAGGCTGTGCTTGCAGATGACTGATAGAGTGAATCTATGAATATTCGTGGAGGCAGTGAATGGAGAAGCAGCCAGGGCGGATTAATTGGAAAGACATTTTCAGAGAGTGCAGGTGACATAGCTGTTCATGTCACTTATCCAGCAGACCAGATCAGGCCGCATAAAACTGAACACTGACCATTTACATCTGTGAAGAAAAACGTGAATGCAAAGTATAATGACGTGTGCATTGTGCCAGACAATAGCCTTCACTTATTTCATTGTTGCAGATGGTCCTTCCCATTCATATGTTTGTGCAGGCTTCTCCAACCTGGATATCTTCTTAAGCCGGTCATACACAATCAAATGGTTAAACAATACGGCAAAGAGCGTATTCAGAACCAACAACTGGTACGTTCAATGTGCTGCACGGGAAACTGTAGATAACAACCCTGAAACACCAAATAATGACACGACAATAGTCAACAATCAATCAGCATCTGAAAGCGGGTTCAATAAAGGCATTCATTGATCAAGGTGGGTTAGTACTATCAATGTAATGATTATCTTTAATGATCGTCATTTACATTCAGATAAAATTGTTACCCTTATGTCCACATCAGTCATCTCTAGGACAACAGACCAAAAGCCTCTTCTGCTTTTCATCCGGCTCCGATCAATAGGGGAGTCAGTAGGGTCCAGCAGGTATTGCCTGATTGTAGAATTACCAGTAAAGATGAGGCTTGATGGTAAAGGGTGACAAAGAGTGGAAGTCTCTATTCTTTATAATACAACTCCTTGATTGACTCAAAATCAAGGGCGTAAGCACCGTAGAGACAAATGGCTGCCCCGATGAGAGATGGTCCAGTCAAGATTGGTCATTGGTTCTCAATAGAGAAACTATAATATATTCTTTTCCCCATAGTCTCTGTAAAGCTAGATAACAAGTACACCCTATAATAATACTGTAACATCCATGCCTATGTGGGCTTTAGCGCTTTTGATCATGATTTTATACATGTATTGTGTTTTGTCTGGTGTTGGTCTAAAACATGGGTCTCCAAACTGCGGCCCTCCAGCTGTTGCAAAACTACAATTCCCATCATGCCCAGACAGCTAAAGCTTTGGATTTGGCTGTCCAGGCATGATGGGAAATGTAGTTTTGCAACAGCTGGAGGGCCGCAGTTTGGAGACCCATGGTGTAAACACTGTTCTATTCTACTTCTTTGCTGCGTTAATCGGATTCCACCACATCCGGCTGTTTCTCCTGTTGACTTAGTTCTGGGCCGCAGATGGTTAAGTTAGTGGTGATTGACAGTTCCTTCATCACTCATATTCCTACCTCACCCATCTGTGATCTGTGTGATCAGGATGCTGGAGAACTGGTCCAATCCCACCCTGGAACTCTGATATCACATATGTATTCCTCTGGCCCTCTATTCAGTGCTTTCTATAATTCTAATTTGGATTAAGCTGGCATTTTCCTGTATTGCTATTTTGGATCTTCTGACTTCCGGCTTAGGGTCCTATTCCACGGGCCGAGGAGGGCCCGATCAACAATGTAAACGAGCGGCGATCTGCTAGATCGACGCTCGTTTACTGGGCCTATTCCACGGCCCGATGATCGTTGAGCGAGGGCTGCAGGGACATCGTTACCGATGTCCTTGCAGCCCTTGCAGCATCATACATTACCTGTCCAGGGTTCTTCTCCGCGCTGTCTTCATCCCCGGGTCCCGCGCGCTCTATCTTCAGAATGGCCAGTCAGCTGACAGGCCACACTCAGCCAATCACAGGCCACGGCGGTCCCGGCCTGTGATTGGCTGAGCGCTCCGTCAGCTGACCGGCCATTCTGAAGATAGAGCGCGCGGGACCCGGGGATAAAAACAGCCCAGGGATGAAGCCTGGACAGGTAATGTATGCTGCTGCTGCTTCTCAAATCATCGGTCGCCCGCCGTGCACCGCTATTCAACCGTAGCGATGCGCAGTGGGGGAACGATGATTTTAGGTCTGGCCCTAAATTAACAATCAGCCGATGACACGATCATTGGCTGATCGCTCTCTCTATTTCACCAAACGATAATCGGCCGAATCGGGCCAAATGGGGTTGATCCTGCCGATTATCGTTACTGTGGAATAGGGCCCTTACCCTTCTCTGACCTCCCATTTCTCTGCTGACTTGGTACTTTATTTGGTTTTCTGACCCATTTCCGTACGACTATTCTGTAGAAGGGCAGGAGCCTGACGAGGGATTTAGGGAGGTTCCAGGGGAAGGGTTAGCTGGTGGGAAATGTCCCTGGGGGGACCTATAAATAATGTGGGAGGGGACAAGGGTGGCCACTGAAGAATGTAACAGGGCTACAGGGAGGTATCCGTAGTGTTCATTACATAGTACCAGCTTGGTGGGTGGAGGTCCTTGGAAGTGGTGGTCAAAATTATTAAAGTTAGTGGGGATTTACAGCACTTATTGTCACCTCACCACCTTCAAGTAATTTTTAAATGATGCTGGGGAGTCTGGTGCTTTTAAAGGCTCGTACAAAGAGGGAGTCCTGAAATAATGATGGGGAGCTTTAGGGCTCTTACAAGTGGGAAGTCCCTCTGGGGAAGTTGGTGGTTTAAGTTTGCCAGTTTATGGCTATGATGCCGCCGATGCTGCTGAAGATCACGGCTGGAGGTAATTAGGAGTTAATAGTTAATGCTTATTGGTTGTAAACCTGGATTGGTGCGCCAGAAATTTTGTAGCTCCAAACCCCTCCCCTTCGTTAAAATGTTCTTGCAATATGGGATACATGTGTTAATAATATTTGCTATTTACATAAATGTTTATATAGGTGTTTTACAGATATATATTACATTTAATGCAAAATTTATGTTTTTTCTAGTCCATGTGTTTTTCTGGGAGCAAGGTATGGTCCGGGGAGGGAAGTAGTGGGGTAGTGGTCCGGTCTTGTGGAATTGGACCTATTGGGCCAAACTCTATAATACCTAGTCAAGTGTTTATCATTGCACTTTGGCGTAAGAATGGACTTTCACCCAGTTGTCGCCGACCGCCAAGGGTTGGTGGGGAAAGTGAGCAGTCTTGGGGGGCCTAGCACTAAGGCTAAATGTTGTGTCTTTCCTGCCTAATCTCCCTGGTCATACAATGCTTACAGATAGTGTTAATCCAGAAAAACCTGACGACACAAATGAAACTGTCGCCTCCTTCCTCGTATTAGGGGCAAAACTTTTTCCCCGATTCCAGACATGGCGTTCACAATAAATCAGGGGAGCGGAGTAATTTTTATATGAAGCTACTTTCCTCTACATATATCCTTACTTAAAAGTGGATATACAGTACACGTGTCAATGGAATTATCCAGTACATTTGTACTAATGGAAACCATGGCCCCAGCAGTAATTGAGATGAAAGGGGTTAAAACTCTGTTTTATATAATAATTCTTGCTATAATCCGTGTGATTCATTTCCTTTCCTATTGTAAAATACTCTTCCCTGTTGAAGCAGAATATCACGACGTGTCCACAACACATAATACCTGTAAGGAGTAGTGATGCACATCGCTGGTAATTACTTCTCGTTGGCTCCGACCACCAATCCTGTTCTCTCGGCCTCGCCACTTTATGCTAATGTCAGGGATTGATGAAAGAGAATTGTGCTCGGCCTAGTTTTTCCATTTGTTTTCTATATTATACAATGTGTTCGCTGTTAATGACCCGCTGAGAGGTGAGTAAGTAAGCGCCATGCGATATGTCATCCGCTAAAGTGTTCAACGTAACTGTCTTTGTGAAGCTCCCGTCGATGGCCTCATATTGCCCTAGTACCGTTACTCCCTATTTAACCCCAAAATGGCCTTAAGGACCGGGACAATTTTCAATTTAGCATTTTCGTTTTTTCCTCTTTGTCTTCTAAGAGCCATAACTCTTATTTTTCCAGCTACTGGGCCATGTGAGGGCTTGTTTTTTGCAGGAACAGGTGTAGTTTGTAAAGACGCCCTTTGATCTACCAAACCATGTATGATGGAACCCCCAAAATATCATTTATGGGGTGAAATTGGGGGAAAAATATACAATTCTGCAAATTGTGGGGGGGTTCCCTGTTTACGTAATGTACTTTACAGTAAAACTGACATTTTATCTGTATTCTATAGGTCAGTCTGAATATAGCGATATGCATTTTACATGGCTTTTCTAATGTTTTACTAGTTTTATTACCACTAAAACTTTTTTTTTTTGCAAATAGGTGTGATTACAATGGCCCTTTTCTGACTCTTATAGCATTTCTATTTTCTCACGTACATAACTGTATGGGGTGTCACTTTCTGCGCCATGATCTCTAGTTTTTGTTAATACCATATTTGTGTAGTGGGATGTATTGATCAATTTTTATTCATTTCATTTTAAATAAAATGTAATAAAAATAATCAATCCTGGCGTTTTTTTACCGCTTTTTGTTTATGCCGTTCACCGTGCACGAACAATATTGATTTATTTTCTTAGATCAGACGATTACGCACGCTACGGTATATTATATGTTTATTTATTTATTTTTCTGTGTTTTATTTATAAAATGGGAAAGGGGGGTGATTTAAACTTTTATTGGGGGAGTGGCTATGGTGTTTTTAAAAACTTTTTTTTACACTTTTTATGTCCCCTTAGGGGACTTTAACATTTTTACATTGGATTTCTTACACTGATCATTGCTATGCCATCAGTGTAATCTGTGATCAATGCATAGAGCCTGCCTGTGCAGACTCTATACACTGATCGCCGATCTGACTGCTGGGAGGAAGGTAAGGGCAGTCAGATACAATGATCGGAACCCCCAGCAAATGATAATATAGGTCAAGCCAAGGTTTTTACCAGGCTCTAGTGTGGATGCTCTGAATTTGTATCGCCGCTAAGCACTTTTTATTTGGTAGATAAAAAACGGAGCAGATGTTCTTCCTATGTCACAGTCATTTCTGGCCTGATAATATGGCTTATGCTGTTGTTTGCCAACATTGGCAAAGATGATTCCCGGAAAGACATACAGACCAGCTCTCACTGCTGAAAAAGATTATGCTGCCCAAGTTCATAATGTTAAGCCTCAAGGAAAATGCCACAAGGATCATTATGTTCAGTTCACATGCAAAGGTGTGGTATTAAAGGGGAACTCCAGTTAAGAAAGATTTAAAGGGAAACAATCAGCCCAATTGGGAACACAGTATAAAGCTCCTGTGCAACTCGTGGCACTTATTGAGGTGGTTAAACCTCGTAGTGATCACCTGGCCAAGGGTGGGAAACCACAGCCTCTCCTGAGCAGTATAGGGAAAAGGAGACCCTGTTGTTTCATCTGTCTCTCATTACTAGTTGCATAGTATGGTTGATAAAAGATACATGGCCATCAAGTTCAAGAAACGTCCATCATATGTAGATAAATAAGGGGGGCAGATATGGATTCAAGCCATACTGATTTTTTGCCTAGGTTGTAGTCTCGTCATTGCAGTTCAGCTTACACCAACCTAATCACTGATGCTGGAGTCCAGCCAGGTGACGCTCATAAGTGGATTGATGTCAGTTCACAATATATTCAGTATGTGTTTTCCTATTCAAATTGATTTTTATTTTTTTTTAAAGAAATATTGCTATAAGAAGACCTTGATTTGACCCATAATCACAACTAAGGTGTTTTACGAAGACTTTGCATTTTTTCCAGAAGAAATTTCATTTTCCACCATTTTTGGCTGTGTTTTCGGGGGGAAAAAAAAGAAAAGAAAAAGTAGCAAAAATGTACAGCCTCATAGGAGTTCTATAACTTCTATATATCCCAATTCCATAGAGATAGCAGTGGGGTCTATTAGCTGGTAGGTGATGATGAGATCCTGTAGTCAGCTGACCCAGGACAGACCACTTCCTCTGTCACATTAAACACTGTGGTTTTCTAAAAGTCAGGCTGGTGATCACATGACACAATTACAATAATGAAACACATGGTTGCAGCTGCTCTGGAATGAAACAAATTACTCCAAAGGACTAGTTATATTACATATATATATATATATATATATATACTGAGTGTTTGTCTGAAGTGAGAGTAAATCTTTACTGATTGTGTCTTTTAAAAGACACCTGGTGCCCTGGTTAGAGCAAAAAAATAACCTTTGAATCTGCAGCGCTGTGTCATAGTGTTGTCTGTGCCCCAGGTCTGTGACCCCTCTCCTTCCTCCCCGCCCCCCTCCTCATCATTAGGAACACCCCCTGGCAGGATTTCTATTAATCGCTACACCCCATGTGCAGTTTAGACAAGTGATGAATAGAAATCCTGCCTGGGGGTGTTCTTAACCTCCTCCCGCCGCTGGACTGTAAATTGACGTCGCTGCAGCCTATGCCTGATGCTGCAGCGACGTTAATTTACGCTGCAGCTCCTGCGTCAGTGTCATCAGTGGTGGGTCCTGGCAATCAGTAAAAGCCGAAGACCCGCCGCAACTCTCAGCACCGGAGCCGCACTCCGCTGCTGAGAGTTAACCCTATAGATACTGCAGTCAGCACGACCGCAGCATCTATAGGGCTTCTGACAGAGAATTCTCCCTCTACAGAGGGAGAATTCTCTGTCCGTTGTCCATTGGGGCTCTGTGAAGTGATCGCAGAGCCCCGATGGTAGCCTGAGGCTTCCGGTTTCCTGGCTATGGAGGCCTACAGGGGAGGAAGGGAAGCCTGTGAGCTCTGCCTCCTCCCCTCTCTCCTCTGCCGCTGTCACCAGTGGGGTAGCTACAGTGAAGGCAGGGAAGGCGACTGCTATGGGGCCCCTGCATGAAGGGGGCCCGAGGAAGCCTGCCCTGCCTTCATGGTAGGTACCCCGCTGCCCCAGGGGTCCAGAGAGGAAGAGGGACCCCCACTGCACTGTTCAGCCCCCTCACTGTAGTGCCGGGTGAGCGGGCTGAACAGAGGAGCAGGACCTGCCAGACGGCACAGGAGAGGGATGAAGCACCTTTGGGTCACATGACCCAAAGGTCCTCAATACCTATGTGAAGATCAGCCCGGACTACAGGAGGAGGAGGGGGAAGCCTGGGAGCTGTAAGTGCTGTGTATGTGTGTCAGTGAGTGTATATATGTATCTGTGGGTATATGTATATGTCAGTGTGTGTATATATGTATCTGTGTATATATTTATATGTCAGTATGTGTTTGTATCTGTGGCTATATGTGTGTGTGTATGTCAGCAATGTCTGTAGCACTGGTGTATATATGTGTGTGTATGTCAGCAATGTCTGTAGCACTGGTGTATATATGTGTGTGTATGTCAGCAATGTCTGTAGCACTGGTGTATATATGTGTGTGTGTATGTCAGCAATGTCTGTAGCACTGGTGTATATATGTGTGTGTGTGTATGTCAGCAATGTCTGTAGCACTGGTGTATATGTGTGTGTTTGTGTATGTCAGCAATGTCTGTAGCACTGGTGTATATATGTGTGTGTGTATGTCAGCAATGTCTGTAGCACTGGTGTATATGTGTGTGTTTGTGTATGTCAGCAATGTCTGTAGCACTGGTGTATATATATGTGTGTGTGTGTGTATGTCAGCAATGTCTGTAGCACTGGTGTATTTGTGTGTGTGTGTGTGTGTGTCAGCAATGTCTGTAGCACTGGTGTATATGTGTGTGTGTGTGTGTATATGTCAGCAATGTCTGTAGCACTGGTGTATATATGTGTGTGTGTATGTCAGCAATGTCTGTAGCACTGGTGTATATGTGTGTGTTTGTGTATATGTCAGCAATGTCTGTAGCACTGGTGTATATATGTGTGTGTGTATGTCAGCAATGTCTGTAGCACTGGTGTATATGTGTGTGTTTGTGTATGTCAGCAATGTCTGTAGCACTGGTGTATATATATGTGTGTGTGTGTGTGTGTATGTCAGCAATGTCTGTAGCACTGGTGTATTTGTGTGTGTGTGTGTGTGTGTCAGCAATGTCTGTAGCACTGGTGTATATGTGTGTGTGTGTGTGTATATGTCAGCAATGTCTGTAGCACTGGTGTATATATGTGTGTGTGTATGTCAGCAATGTCTGTAGCACTGGTGTATATGTGTGTGTTTGCTCCCAAAGATGTTCTGCAGCAGCTTCTATTAATACTGGGCTCTAATAAAAGAACCCACCATTAATATCTGCTGCATTTTCTTTTATTTCCGGTTGAGTATTTCTTATTACAATCAGATGATTTCCCTGTGTACAGTCTACTCATGGTGTATACATCAGCACTAGTGTAATCACATTACAGCGTATATATGTGTGTATGCCAGTGACGTATCTGTATATATGTTAATGGTGCCTCTGTGTGTGTGTGTATATGTGCGTCAATGTCTGTGTTTGGCGGAGGGGGGGGCGTACAGGATTTATGGGGCCCCATACAGTTTTTTGCTATGGGACCCCATGAATCCTAGCTACGCCCCTGGCTGTCACAATATTGTAACAGCGGCAGGGGACAGAGGAGAGGGGGCAGACATAAGGACATCAGCTTATGGGATCATTATGATGGGCATTAATGCATCAATGACCTATGGTCGCGAAAGGGTTAATGATGAGAAGGGTGAGGAGAAAGGAAGGAGAGGTGTCGCAGACCTGGGACATAGACACATCAGTATGACTAGTGCTGCAGATGAAAAGATTATTTTTTGCTCTAACCAATGCACCAGGCGCCTTTTAAAAGACACGACCAGTAAGGATTTACTTTCATCAAACGGATGGTACAAGCTACAGAGTCACTTTAAATGTTTTTTTTCTAATGGGAAAATAACCTGATCCCATTGGAACTATTAGATAGTGGAAGTGACATAACCCCAATGCTCTGCAGCTGAAGAAGTTGGATGCAGCCCTAGGAAGTGCTGAAAAACATGTAAACAGCCATCAAGACACAGTACTACCAGGTTGTCTAATAGTCATAGGATTATGCCATTCCTATGTCTTTCCTGTAGTCCAGGGATGGGGAACCTTTGGCCCTCCAGTTGTTGCAAAACTACAATTTCCATCATGCCTGGACAGCCAAAGCTAAAGCTTCAGCTGTCCAGGCATGATGGGAATTGTAGTTTTGCAACAGCTGGAGAGCCAAAGGTTCATCATCTCACCCCTTCCACAACAGTTCTATCCGTGGCTTTCCCATTTCTCTCTCCGCTCTCCCGCGCCTCTCCTTCCCTCTTCTATCTTGGTCACATTTCCTCCATTTATTCTGGGGCCTGCCCTCCCTCCTTCCCATCTCCCCCTGAGCTCTTAACATCTCAGATAAAAGACAGTATGCCGCAGTGAGTGACGCTCTCCTTCCCGTGTGGGAGCGTGGGAAGATAAAAGTGACATGTTTAGGGTTATTAAAATATTTTTTTTTTAGCTAGTTTTCTTAAGCAACTGACGGGTGGTTAACCCTGTGATGGTGCGTTCTGCGTGCAATAGTTTGGAGGGATATTTGTGTTTTCCCGACTATAAAAAGACAGATTAAAAAGGATTAAGATGTGGGCTAGCAGGGGTTACAGCGGGGAAGGGAGACCGGGCCATAAGTGACATTGTTATACTCGGTGGGCGATCTTTGAAAAATAAATACATGTCACATACTGAGACCTTCTGAGTCTTTTAATTAGCTGTGACCTTCCAAGCCCCTCAAATCCCCTGACAAGAGGGAAGGACACGGGAGGTCAATGCAGGGATCACTAATTACAGGTATGAGGCTCCATACTGATCAGGGCAATGCGTCACAACACTGACTGATAATACCGCCACTAGGACACAGGAACACTCACCATTTATTTAGTCACTTTAGTAGTATACGATTCCTGGTCTTATTACTACATCCTGCTGCTGTGATATAGTCACTTCATGAACAGTTGATCTCCTTTTACTTTCTGATATGAAGGCAATGATCTGATTGACTGGTATAAAACACAAGTCTATCATTAGTTTACGGATCTAAGGCGGGGTTCACATGCACCATAGGGTATGGCAGACATTACTTGAGATGTGCGCAACTGGAGCATGTGGAAGTCTAATCGTTCCTTAATTGATTACCGGTGGCTGAAGAAGTTGGATTCAACTCTAGGGAGTCCGGGAAACCATGGATATGTATCCATGCCGGGTTGAGTTGAGAATAGTACTTAGTGTTGAAGAAGAGAATACTCGTACTCACATATATAAAAGACCGCCTTCTGCCCAACCAAATCAGGGAGTGCCATTTTGGGTAGTGCCTTTACAACTGGGTGAAGCAGACTCCTTCAGCCCTCCCAAGGAAGCCGTTTGTGATCATTAAAGGAGAAGTCCAGTGAAAATTTTTATTAAAGTATTGTATTGCCCCCCAAAAGTTATACAAATCCCCAATATACACTTATTATGGGAAATGCTTATAAAATGCTTTTTTCCCTGCACTTACTACTGCATCAAGGCTTCACTTCCTGGATAACATGGTGATGTCACTTCCTAGATAACATGCTGATGTCACTTCCTGGATAACATGGTGATGTCACTTCCTAGATAACATGCTGATGTCACTTCCTGGATAACATGGTGATGTCACTTCCTGGATAATATGGTGATGTCACTTCCTAGATAACATGCTGATGTCACTTCCTGGATAACATGGTGATGTCACTTCCTGGATAACATGGTGATGTCACGACCCGACTCCCAGAGCAGTGCGGGCTGTGGCTGCTGGAGAGGATGATGGCAGAGGAATGCTCAGTGTCCCTCCAGTGCCCTGTGTCCCTCAGTGTCCCTCTGCCATCATCCTCTCCAGCAGCCACAGCCCGCACAGCTCTGGGAGTCGGGTCGTGACATCACCAGGTTATCTAGGAAGTGACACCACCATGTTATCCAGGAAGTGACATCACCATGTTATCCAGGAAGTGAAGCCTTGATGCAGTAGTAAGTGCAGGGAAAAAAGCACTTTATAAGCATTTCCCATAATAAGTGTATATTGGTGATTTGTATAACTTTTGGGGGGCAATACAATACTTAAATAAAAATTTTCACCAGACTTCTCCTTTAAGATACTTCAGCTTAAGCTCTTTGTCTTACTGGGGATCAGTCTTTTGAATTCTGTAGACCACAGGTGTCAAACCAAAGGTGTCATAGCTAAAGCTTTGGCTGTCCATGCATGATGGATATTGTAGTTTTTCAACAGCTGGAGGATGTGGGTTTGACACCGCTGCAGTAGATTGTCCTGACAAATCTAGAGAAGCAATCCCTGGCGTAGACAAGATTACCCTAGAGGACGGTTACCCCACTTGTGGGTTTAGTAGGGCATCTTTTGTAAGGAGTCTCTCATAGTAGAAATCAGTATCTTAGTCTTTAGTCCCCAACAAGGGATCTGGCCCCTGGTCCAGGCCCGGGTATCTACTGCAGCAGGAACTCACAAGCTTGCTTGCTCTCTTTCCCATAAACCAGACCAAAGACCTCCTACCAGGAACTAACTAAGCTTATATAGGGGTGACCGGGTCTAACCTCCTATTGGTGGGGCTGTGTGAGAAGAAAGAGGAAAGAAGTATGAGTAACAGAGGTACCTGCACCTTTGATCAGTGGAAACAGTGAACATACAAGCACATAGTTAACCCTTCATACTGCAGCTGAGCTCTAACCAACAGACAGGAGAGAGTGGGACACCAAGTGGTGAAAGTGTAAAAGGCAGCTTCATCCCCTAGTGTGACACTTGACAGTTACCTTCACCCAGATGACATAAGACTCAGTGAAATACCTGTACTGGGACACTACAGGCACAGACATAAAAGGCGTTGGACTTAGGATCCAATGTATATGTATCTATGTGGGTTCAAACCCGACTTGATATGAGTTGTAAACTTGGTGCTGTCCAAAGTTTCCAGAAGAGGAGTTATAATCGAGTAACTTTTTCTGAACGTCATAGACCAATCGATACTCATTGTTTTTTTTTGCTTAAGGCACCAAAAAGTGCAAGAACATTAGCGGTGTATTTAAAGCATTCTGCCATTTTATTATTAAAGGGACTCTTGTTCAAAAATCTGTACTTTACTCTGTAAGTAAAGTAACATCAACATTAGTGCACAATTGGCAACTCGGCTTAAGAGTAAGCGGAGACATATCACTTACCATCACCTACAATTGTATGTTGTTTTGCAGTGTGCTAACTCCAGGATGACCGAGAGGTTAAGGCGTTGGACTTAAAGGGGTGTTCCCCCCAAAATTATTTTTGCATGAATACGTTGCCCACCCGTAGCTTTCCATCTTTCCAATATAAACTTATTATGGATTCTGGACAGTTTTGCTGCAATCTAGATGCATTTGCAGTGTCCCAGAACATGCAGACTACTACTCCTATTATGGCCATTTCTATTTCTGTGTCAATGCCTGTTCTGGTAAGTGTTTGCACTGCAACTGCTGCTGGTTTTCCCCTAGTATTCTCTGGTATGGTGCATTCTCATGTGTATTCTCATGTATTCCTGTGTATTATTACAGTGTACAGTGGTATGCAAGGCTGTTGATCACGTGACCTGTAACCATGGTTCCTCCAATGGCTGACTAGCTCTGGCCAGGAGCAACCATGTGACCTCCCACTTCCTGCTGACAAGTCAGTTCAGCCCCTGCTTCCAAGCAAGGAGGTTGTGTGGTTCTATCCTCTCCCACAGAAGAGTGACTAAGTCTGCTGCTATATACCAGTCTCCGGCTGTATCTGCCTGCTCAAGTGTCCGGAGTCTTCTCTCTCATCTGGGTGTCATTCCGTTATCTCTCCTCATCGCTACAAGGATTCACAGCAAGTATTATTCTCAAGCTAATCCACCCAGCAACGTTATTCCTCTCATACTCCTACTCCCATCATCCGGCACGTATTCTCACAGCCTATGCAGCACCACTCCTGCTTTATTTGTCAAAGCCTGCTATATACCCGGTTGCATCCGGACAGAACTGTTGCTACTAGTTACCTCATCTATAATAAAACCGCTGTTACTGAACCCTGGCATTGGTGTCCACTAACTGGTGCCCTGACTAGGTGCAGCGAAGAATCGCATGCCCATCATCACCCGCAGATTCCACAGACCGGCCCTACAGCTGTGCTGCCCTCAGGCCTATACCGTGACAAGTATAACCCCTGCAGCTGCCCCGGTCATTGCCCGCTCATAACACCAGCACTGCGGAAGTGGCCCCCAGGGGCCAGGGCATCGCATTTTTGGCGTCACGAACAGGATGCAGACTGTGTTGTGCCAACTGTCAGTGCCCCCAGAACTGTACTGCTAATCCCCCCAGAGGCTTTGCTATTGCCGCGCTGCGGCCTGCAAAGGGGTCAAGTCAGCCGGTGACGCACTGTCTTCGCGCGCGCGCGCGCTCCGCCCCGGCCCTGCAGTATCCAAGCCTCTGTTGCAGGAGGGAAGGAGATTGTGCCCGGACCGCCGGAAGTGTTGATGCTGACTTCCGCCCTATTCCTCTCCGGTCCCGGACACCCTGCCTATCGGTGCCTGCTGTTCCCGCAAGCTCTCCTCGCTCCTACTTTCTTCCAGGCGCCTTACACCAGAACCCCTCGTCATGTCCACCGGCCATCACAGTGACTCTGACGGGTCCGGCAGTTCGCCGACGGCCCGAAGAAGGCTTCCCGCGGCTCCCGTTGCTATGGCTACCGCAGCGGTCCCATTCTTCATTGGGCCCAACAATCTTCCCAGTTATAAAGGAGAACCCCACACGTTGGCTGATTTCAAGGAAAAAATTTCCCGCACCCTTGAACTTGTCTCACTCTCTCCCACTCAGCAGGTGCAGTTGCTGCTAGGACAACTTGAGGGTCCCGCTGCCGAGGAGGTGCGGTCATGGCCAGCTACGGAGAAAGCTAATGTACAACAGATCCTGACCCGGCTGAGTAAAGAATTTGAGGTACAGTCACCCACGGAGGTCCGCCTTAAGTTTTATGACCGACGACAAAGGCCAGGTGAGACCCTCAGAGACTATGCACTAGCACTCCAATCTGCCTACCGGGCCCTGAGACAGGTTGATACCATAGACCCCTCAGCTGTGGAGAGTATGATCACTGACCGCTTCATAGAGGGGGTGGACTCTAGACTCATCCAGAGCCAACTGCGTATGCTAGCTGCCCAAAACCCTACAATGCCTTTCCTGGACTTCAAGACTCTGGCTCTGAGGGTGGTTGGCATTGACAATCCCTGTGCCGGCTGTACTCCAGATTCGGATTGCCCGGATCCGGTGGGACCTATACCCCCACCTCCAGTGCCCACTATGGTTCCACCAGTTTCCGCTATACAAGCTGCCCAACAGTCTATCCCGGCTAATTCACCAGCGATCCCTGCTCTCCTTACGCAAGTGGTTGACTCTCTCTGCCAAGCCCTAAGGGGGCTACAAGGGGCCTATCCAACACCTCCACCACCACAGGACCCCTGCCCTGAGTATTCAGTTCCCGATCGGCCTCCTCCACCGAGACTTAGATCCCCTGAGCGCCCCTATTGCCGCCACTGTAGGCGACATGGACACTACCGCTCTCAGTGCTATCAGTTAAACGGGCTACCCCTGGGTCCGAGGGCCAACACCCAGGAGGTCGAGATCCAGGCCCACAGGAAGCACAGTGGTTCTCAAGGTTCCTCTCACAATGCCCGCATGTGACTCTCTGGGTGGACGGAGTCCCCCTGGAGGCTCTGGTAGATACAGGTTCCCAGGTTACCACTATCCCGAGGCATGTGTTTGAAGAACATTGGGATCTGAGAACCCTAGGTCCAGTTGAGAAATACCGTCTGAAACTTATTGCTAGTAATGGTCGTCCTATTGTGCAACTAGGTTACTGGGAACCCACTGTCTGCATAGGGAAGCGGGAGCTAGCGCGTCAGGGTATCATTGTTACTGAGGCTCAGGGAGATAGTGGGACCGTGGTATTAGGCATGAATATTATCCGCCATGTATTCACTGAAGTGTTGGATGCCTTGAATGCCTCTATGTCTTGTGCTATGTCTCCTCAGTACAGGCAAGCCGTTCAGAAGACCATAAAGGTGCTCGCCGCTCAGCGGAAATTTGCCAATCCTCGAGGAGAAATCTGCCGTGTCCGCACTAGAGATGCTCGTCCGATCACCATCCCAGCTAACAGTGAGTTCCTCATCTGGTGCAGGGTCCGTCCAGGCCTCAACAATGCTGATTATGTGGCCCTTCTGGATGCTATTGAAATTGAGGGGCAACCTCTTGTCAGGGCCGCTAGGAGCCTGGTGACCGTCTCCAATGGTCAGGTCCCTGTCCGTCTGGTGAACCTTGGAGACTCCTCAGCTGACCTACCCAAGTTCACCACCGTGGCCATGCTATACCAACTCGATCCTGAGGACATCATCTGTGAGGAGACCATCGCCTATCAGAGTTCCATCCGTGGCACTCAAAGGGACTCAAACAGGGCTCTCGCTCCTTGGTGGGATGAACTCCATATTGGCGATGCCAATACCCCACTTGAATACCTCCACGGCATCCTCAAGGTGGCCAAAAGGTATCACGAGGCCTTCAGCAAACACTCCCTCGATTTCGGGAAGACCAACCTGGTCCAGCATCGGATCAACACTGGGGACCATCTGCCTATCAAAGAGAAACATCGGCCAATCCCTCCTGCCAGCTATCAGCAGGTCAAGAAACTGCTCAAGGAGATGAAAGACTCTAACGTTATCCAAGAGAGTCAGAGTCCGTGGGCTGCCCCTATTGTCCTCGTGAGGAAGAAAGACGGTAACATCCGGTTCTGCGTGGATTATAGGAAGATAAACACAATCACCCACAAGGATGCCTATCCTTTGCCCCGGATCGAAGAGTCTATTGCTGCTTTGGGGTCAGCCGCCTACTTCTCCACCTTGGACCTCACCAGTGGGTACTGGCAGGTGCCCATGGCACCCGAAGACCGTGAGAAGACGGCCTTCACCACCCCCATGGGACTATTCGAATTCACCAGCATGCCCTTCGGTCTGTGCAACGCCCCCGCTACCTTCCAGCGGTTGATGGAAAGGTGTCTCGGCCATCTCAACTTTCAGAGTGTCCTGCTCTACCTAGATGATGTGATTGTCTATTCACGTACCTACGAAGACCACGTCCATCATCTGGCTGAAGTGTTCCAGGTCCTAATCGATCACGGCCTGAAAATCAAGCCTTCCAAGTGCCACCTTCTCAAACCCCAAGTGAACTATCTGGGGCACGTTGTGAGTGCTGAGGGGATACGACCCGATCCAGAGAAGATCTCGGCTGTGGAACACTGGGATACCCCTAAGACCGTCAAGGAGGTGAGAAGCTTTCTGGGATTTGCCGGCTATTACCGCCGCTTCATTCCCCACTTTGCCCAAGTGGCCGAGCCCCTCAATGAGTTGCTCCGGGGTTGCCCTCGAGAAAGCTACAACCGACGACTCCCCGTCGAGTGGTCCGTACGGCAGGAGGTTGCTTTTCAAACCCTGAAACGCCTGTTGACCACGCCTCCTATCCTGGCCTACCCGGACTATAACCTTCCTTTCCGGCTTTACACAGACGCCAGCTTCCAAGGCCTGGGAGCTGTGCTGTCCCAGGTTCAAGATGGCCAAGAGAGAGTCGTAGCTTATGCCAGCCGGAGTCTTCGGGGTGCTGAAAAGAACGATAACAATTATAGCTCCTTCAAGTTGGAGTTACTAGCCCTAGTGTGGGCCGTCACTGAAAAGTTCAAGGACTACCTGGCTGCCACCCCTGTTACCATCTATACGGATAACAACCCGTTGGCGCATCTCAACACTGCTCGGCTGGGCGCCCTGGAGCAGCGGTGGGCTTCTCGACTGGCCAATTTCCAGTTTGAAATTAAGTACCGCAGTGGCAAGGCTAACGTCAATGCAGACCTTCTGTCCCGACTATCCAAGGGCGAAGAGGCCCCAGAGGACAGCGATTGGGAAGACGTAGAAATGCCTCCCTTCTATCAAAGGTTCGCTACCCAGAGTGCTATTGATGTAGCCGGGCCTGAAACGCCTTCGCCTCCACCTAGGGCCCCGCAAGACTTGGCCAGGTGGCAGACCATCCAGGAAGAGTCCCGTGTCCTGGGGGAGATCTATGACTACCTCTCTACTGGTCGGGTCCCCATGCGGATAAAGAGGCCCTATCCTGATGTCGAGCTAAGGCGACTCTGGAGGCAAAGAAAGAGGCTCTTCTTACAGAAGGGACTGATCCTGCGGAACTCTCTTGATCCGGTCTCTGGGGAGAGGTGCCACCAGATCCTCATTCCCCGACGGGACGCTAAGATGGTGCTAGATGCCTACCATGACCGGTCCGGTCATTTCGGGGTACACAAGACGGAGGCCACTATCCGACAGCGGTTCTACTGGATCGGGATGAGGGCTGACATCGAGAACTGGTGTGCTGAGTGCCCTGCCTGTAATATCTCCAAAGCTGGGGGAAGAGAAGTCAGGGCCCCTTTGCATCCAATCACCTCCCACCGGCCGAATCAGCTAGTCGCCCTGGACCATGTGAAGCTAGCCCCTACAAGATGCGGGTATACCTACGCCCTCACCATGGTTGACCACTACTCCAAGTGGGTAGTCGTGGTACCTGTCAGGGACTTGACCGCCAAGACCACTGCTCTTACTTTTTACAAGGAGTATGTAAAGCACTATGGGTGCCCAGAGTCTCTGCTGACGGACCGGGGTCCGGCCTTCGAGTCGCAACTTTTTCAGGAGCTGTGTGCCTACCATGAATGTAAGAAGCTCCGCACCACGGCCTATCACCCTCAAGGGAATGGTCTGTGTGAAAAAGTTAACCAGGTCTTTATCAACATGCTCCGAACGGCTTCAGTGACCAAGAGAGTAGAGTGGCCCCACTTGTTGGATGAACTAGTGGAGATCTATAACAATACCACTCATTGTTCCACTGGCTACTCCCCGTTCTACCTGATGTTCGGCCGCCAAGGCCAACTTCCTCAGGACCGTGCTCTTGGAGTCCAAGCTCCTGACACCTTCAACCCCCTACCTGAAACGGACTGGGTTCGGGAACATCAGAGGAGAATCCAGGATGCCCGGGAAATTGTTGACCGGAGGATGGGGGAGGCTCAGCAGCGCCAAGAGGATGCCTACAACCTAAGGGCGAATGCCACACCACTACAAGTGGGGGATAAAGTTTGGCTAAAGAAATATCATCGCTCTCACAAACTTGAAAGCCTTTGGGAGCCTGAGCCCTATGTCATCTCTTCTATCCCTTACCCAGAGACTGATGTGTATGAAGTCAAAAAGCCTGGGCTAGCCCCACAGACGGTGCATCGGAATCGGATAAAACGTTGCACTAAGGAGGACCTACAGGGCCTTACAGCACCGTGTCCGGTACCTGCATCCACGCCTCCGGCTCCCCCAGCAGCTCCAGCTAAACCTCTCTCTCTGGAAGAAATGTTCCAAGTTGAACCGTTCCTCATGGCCGTAGGCTATCCAGCGTTCCCTGTACCCGTTTCAGCGGTTTCTCCACTTCCAATTGTGCCTCCAACGACTCCATCTTTACAACCAGACACTGGGGGTGATCTTCCACCGGTACCTGCACCAATCACTGTTGAAGAGGATCCTCCGCTGAGACGGTCTGAGCGCTCTACCAGAGGAATTCCTCCACTTCGCTACAGAGACCAGAGCCCTTAAACTGTTTCTGTTGTCTAACTGTTTTGTTCCAGTTCCTGCAACGTTCAAGGTTCGTGCCTGGTCCTCCCGACCAAGTTCCCTGTACTAACCAGCCATGAGCTGATGGACACTTACCATTACAAAAAGTTCTCTAGTGCCTGTCCCAGAGCCTTTTACATGGACGATGTCTAATTGCCTAAAAGAGACTCTACCTAACAGAGACACTTAACCCATTCCTTCCTAATGCACTTTCCTGTGATTGTGTGTTCCACACAGGGTATTATTGCACTCATTTCATTATTGCATTTTTTTTTCTACTATTGCATTCCAGTGTTATCGAAGTCTTTGTATTTCCTCCTCTGAGTAAGCACAAGGTTACATAGATTGCCTCAGAGTAGAGTGCCTCTTTTGTAAAACAGTATATTTTCCAGTGTCTGAGTCAGATAGCTCCTCCTCTGAGTAAGAGAAGTCAGTATATATATATACCTCAGAGAAAGTCCAGTTTATGTAGGAGTGTATTTTCTCATCCAGTCTCAGTATTGTGTATTATTATCATATCTATAGCTGGAAAGATTTAGTTGAGCCAGTTCGTATGCAGATTTTTCTCAGGTTTTCATGCAGATTTTTCTCAGATTTTCATTCAGATTTTTCTCAGATTTTCATTCAGATTCATGTGAGCCAGTTCTCCTCAAGACCTCGCAGTATTTGTTGTCTGTTGTGTTTCCTTCCTTTTGTTTCCAGTATTTGTTCGCCTCTGTCTTGTCCCAACACAGTAGTTATCACACATAGTCATACCTAACCTTCACACTTGTCCATACATATCGCACCTTGGATACCTTTTCGTGTGTTTGGCCTGTGGAGTGCTTGTGTGTGTGATTGAGTGGTATGAAAGGGAGCTCCCCATGTATGTTTGCTTTTATTATTTTATTCTTTTCTCTTCCAGGTATCCAAGACACTACTCAGACACGCCAAGGTAGTACACAGGTCTTCACAGTTCTCTTTTCCAGTAGGGTAACACATTTAACAGAAAACCTACTGTCTAACTGGCTGGAATATTGAGGGTCACCCGCCAGCAGTTAAGTTGTCCTGGCTTACACGTCAGATGGTTCACGCACTAGCTACCTGGTCGCCAGAGTACGTTAGGCACCCCTAGGTGAAGTCCTGCCACTAGGGTTTCTCATCCTCTCTCTCTTCTCACCTGTGCCTTGGGCGTGGGAAACACACACCTCATCACACTCACTCTCATCATTCATTCCTGTTGTTTGATTGTCCAGTCTATTCATGTTTGCTGCCTTCTAGATTCGCCGAGGTCGGCTCAAATTTGCTAGGGAGGTATGCAGTGTCCCAGAACATGCAGACTACTACTCCTATTATGGCCATTTCTATTTCTGTGTCAATGCCTGTTCTGGTAAGTGTTTGCACTGCAACTGCTGCTGGTTTTCCCCTAGTATTCTCTGGTATGGTGCATTCTCATGTGTATTCTCATGTATTCCTGTGTATTATTACAGTGTACAGTGGTATGCAAGGCTGTTGATCACGTGACCTGTAACCATGGTTCCTCCAATGGCTGACTAGCTCTGGCCAGGAGCAACCATGTGACCTCCCACTTCCTGCTGACAAGTCAGTTCAGCCCCTGCTTCCAAGCAAGGAGGTTGTGTGGTTCTATCCTCTCCCACAGAAGAGTGACTAAGTCTGCTGCTATATACCAGTCTCCGGCTGTATCTGCCTGCTCAAGTGTCCGGAGTCTTCTCTCTCATCTGGGTGTCATTCCGTTATCTCTCCTCATCGCTACAAGGATTCACAGCAAGTATTATTCTCAAGCTAATCCACCCAGCAACGTTATTCCTCTCATACTCCTACTCCCATCATCCGGCACGTATTCTCACAGCCTATGCAGCACCACTCCTGCTTTATTTGTCAAAGCCTGCTATATACCCGGTTGCATCCGGACAGAACTGTTGCTACTAGTTACCTCATCTATAATAAAACCGCTGTTACTGAACCCTGGCATTGGTGTCCACTAACTGGTGCCCTGACTAGGTGCAGCGAAGAATCGCATGCCCATCATCACCCGCAGATTCCACAGACCGGCCCTACAGCTGTGCTGCCCTCAGGCCTATACCGTGACAAGTATAACCCCTGCAGCTGCCCCGGTCATTGCCCGCTCATAACACCAGCACTGCGGAAGTGGCCCCCAGGGGCCAGGGCATCGCACATTCACCCCCCCCCCCCCACCGAATGCATAGAATCATCAGCTCTCAGTCCAACCCTGACACACTCCCTGCTCCTGGCCCGCACCCTCCGAGATGGCATCACGTGTCTCAGTCTCTTCAATGGGCTGGGTTAGCGCTTCTACCCCAGTCCACTGAAGAGAGGGAGGATAGTGAGACAGTCACAGCTGCTGCTGCTGTTCACTGTCTGCCTCACTAACAGCACCCAGAGCTCACCCACCCAACACCCTGTATCCCTCCACCCGGAGCGTATCCACCCCCCGCAGCTCACCCGTTGGCCTGTGAGTGCAGCCTCCCCATCCCCCAAAGCGATCTCCCGGCGACCCCCTTCCCCCTCCCTACAGCGCGATCTCCAGGTGCCTCCCCAGTATAGCCCACAGCCACCCTCCATCGCTGATCCCTCCCCCCTGCGTCTCACCAGGCAGAAGCTGTGGCTTTCCCAGTTCTTGCAGAACTACAGCTCCCAGCATGCTCAGCCTTCTCTCCGTGCATGCAGGGAGTTGTAGTTTTGCCCGAGCCGGTAGAGCCACAGGTAGAAGAGCCAGCATGTAAGTGCATGTTATCCGGTCCCCGGCCGTCTGCCCCCACCATGTAATGACTTTTGGGCACCACTGACAAATTGGTTGGTGCTTTAAGCTTTCTTAATATCTGTATTGGGTCTGTGTCTTGCCATTAGTGGCGAGCTGTTGTGTGGTGTCTAGCAGCTCAGCCAAAGTTGTATGTGTCATGATGCCAGTGCTTGTCCAGCACACAGGTGTGATGTTGGTACCTGCTTGTTTTATGGCTGGCTGTGTTCCCCAAATGGTCTGTAACCTGCCAGGTTGTTGTGGGTCCCCTATGCTCTTGTCACAGCAGTCCTGAATGGCAACTGACCCTCCCGGACTGTTGGTACCGCCACCCACAGAAAGGGGAAAATTGACCCAAGGTGTACGGTGCTGTGTGTATAGGTGCCGGTGCGCATAGAAGATGACAGAGTCCCAGTAGTATATAAAATAGAACAGCTTTACAGTCAGGCCTTGCAGTATAACAATACACATTTCACAGAAAAGTAAATCTTTACACAGACGATAGTACTTGACCCTTTATGCTTGAGAGTAGCACGAAAGAGAGGTAATTGTAGTGGTGCTTACAAGGTAGAGTGAAGTAAAGTTGAGTAGTGTAGAGGAGTTGGCCAGAGGAGCCCCCAACCCAGTGTATCAATGTACTCTGCCGGAACCTTGAGAAATCTTTGTAGTGAAGTGTTTACTTTCTTCTGCCCCCTGGTATTGTTGAATCCGTCCCAGTAGGGTAATACAAGCCCGAGACTCAACTGAACTGCTCACTTCGTCTCACAAGGAGCTAACTAACCCCTCCTACCAGGGGTGAGTGTGTGTGTAGAGTTGGGTGTAAAGAGAGAAAGTACCTCCTATTGGTCCGCAACAAACGCATGGTACAATAACAACATTAGCCCATAACTTCCTACAGCTGTGCATATAAGAACATATAGATATAAGAAACACTGACACCTAGTGGTGAAACTCCGGAGTACCTCATTCACAACTTAACCTAAGAGAGAACTTTGTGACAGGTGCAAAGAACACTTAATAGTGGGACATCACAGCTGCATTTTTTGAGTTTTTGTGTCTCTGCAATTTTAGCCATAGCGACATGCTCCTGCCTAGTGTGAACAGTGTTGTAGGAGAGCTGACCAATTTGTATTTTTGCCTGTGTTCCAGATGGGGGAGTGGCTGCCTCTACTTGGTCGTGCACTCCACCCATCCCTCTCAGGTGCTTATTTTTGCCATTATTAGTTGAATCCTGCATGCCCAGAGCATGGGCTTATTATTAGCCAAGGAGAAGCCAAATTACAGTGTATCCAGGGCATGAGGCCACCTTATCTTGGTGGGACTACCACTCCTGGTCACCGCGACAAGTAGCCCCAAAACAGAGCCCACCAGTTCGTGCAACACCAGCATCCAGCGTCCTGGGTCACGACACTTTTCCTTATCAATTGTCCCAGTCATTGATCAAAAACTCAATAGGCTGTGTTTCTTAATTTATGTCTATGCGTTCTGAACACAGTCAAATAATAAATGTCGTACCCAGCTTATACACAAGTCTTTTCTTCTTTTTTTTTCCCGATGCATTTGCATTTGCTTTATGTACACACAGCCTAAGTAACACCACAGTAATTTCTAGGAAAAGCTCAAAAAAAAATCTTGTTTGTCTGTGGATGTCAACAGATGTTTCACAATTGAAACAAATCCACAATGACATCATTTAGAAGAAATCAAGGGCCTTGTGCTCCAGTGCGTCGCACTGGGTAGATAACAGGACATTGAAACAATATTCTAGCTTGTTCACTGGGAAGAATATTACGGGACATCATCATTCAGCAAGCACAATTTACTGGGATTTATGTACTAGAGGGATGGCTGAACATTTATTTTTAAGGCTGGTTTGCTGTCGGTGCTCATGCAAAAATTGCAGAAACTGCTAAATAGCTAGTGATGCATTTGAACAAGAACCAGAACCAGAGAGAGTACAAGATATAGGCAGAAACATAACAAGCGGTAATGAGGCATCCGAGTGAAACTGTGGGGACTCTCTCAGCCATGGCAGCTAAGTGCAAAATCGGCCCTAATGCATCCATGTAGATAGACCTAAGAAACATGAACAATTAAATGCGTATAAACATATATGCACATAAGTACAGCGGGGGTGTTGCTAGGATCTAAAAAGATTAGACTTGGAGGCGTGGCCTGGCTATGGAGGAGTAAGCACGCACCTTCTGTGGGCTCCTGCAATGGGACACCAGACAGCCTGAAAAAGCACCCCAAATTTGGCCAACTGCACCCCAAATGGTTGGCAGCCGCAGGAGGACTAAGGCAGGCACAAAATTTCCCCAGCCCCGGCTCGCCCGGGGTAGCCTGGACCGTTATCTCTCGCCCGCCGGTCGCGGCCTACCTGCTGGG
Organism: Dendropsophus ebraccatus; assembly: GCF_027789765.1. NCBI lineage: Eukaryota > Metazoa > Chordata > Amphibia > Anura > Hylidae > Dendropsophus > Dendropsophus ebraccatus. Next base: position 150,126,321 of record NC_091458.1, read on the forward strand.
CCTGCAGCCTCCGAGATCCCCGGCTCTCGAGTTACAAGAGCGGCCGCCGCCGCCGCAGCAGCCGCCGCGGTCCCGTCCGGAACGGAGCTACAGCCGCCCGCCGCCGGTGTGGAGTGGACCCCGGTGCCGGCAGAGAAGGTAGTAGGAGCCCCGGTCCCGACACCCCCCGTACCAGCCCCCCTGGGCCGCGGCAGCCGACGGGAGCACGGCGCAGCCCAGCATCATCATCAGCCTTCAGACTCTGCCCTTCTAACTCACCGGAGTCAGCAGCTTGCAGACGGTGATATAGAGCCTCCTGGCCCCCACAGCAGGGAAGCGGTGCCTGTCTGCCCCCCTGCTACCGGAGCGATCCTGTTGAGCCCTCACCTCAGGACAGTGACAGAGACAGTGTCCCCCGGCCCCTGCATTAGGGTGGCTGCTTCCCTGAGGTCTCATCTTGGCTCAGTGGGGATCCCTGGTCTCAGCTCCGGAGCCACAGTGTATTCCTGTCCTGGGCAGAGAGAAACAGAGGTGGCCATAAACCCTGCTCCCTGTGGAGACATGGATAGTTCCTCAACATCAGCCCCTAATTTGGCAGCCAGCATGTCCTCTCTGTCCCCTGCTGCACTTCCCTTCTCCTCCACTAGGGGCACCGAGCTACACAACCTTGGCTCTGCTAAGTCTATTAACCCCATACAGGATGGAGCAGATTGGGACTGGAAAGAGCATATGAAATTGCTGCCCACACGCTCGGATATGGAAAAGTTTGTGGAGCGCCTAGAAACCTCATATAAGCAAGAACTCAATTCTCTCAAATCTGATGTGCATGCCTTAGAGGTAAAAGTTTCTGATATTGCTGCTGATCAGGATTCTTTGACCACCACAGTGGATGATGTTCAGGCTACTCTTGCTAACCAGGAGAGGCATATTCGTCATCTTTACAGGCTTCATGACGACGTGGAAAATCGTGGCAGACGGAATAACATCCGTATCAGAGGGCTCCCTGAAGCCACTAGAGCTGCTGATCTTATCCCGTCACTCCAGGACCTGTTTGCCTCTATTCTTAAACGTCCACCCGGAGCAGAGTTTGAAATTGACAGGGCTCACCGTACTCTGGGTCCTGTTTCCACCAATGTTAATCGGCCTCGGGATGTCATTTGTAGGCTTCATCATTATAGAGTGAAAGAGGAAATCATGAGAGCGGTGCGCAACATGGATTATGTTGATTTTGATGGTGCCCAACTGATTTTTCTTCAAGATCTCTCCAGAGCTACCTTAACGCAGCGACGGGCCCTTAAACCCCTATTGGAGCTGCTAAGAGAGCGTGAAATCCAATACTCTTGGGGCTTTCCGTTTCAACTGGTCGTCCGTAGAGGTGGGAGAAGATTTGAGCTGCATACACCTGAGGATTTACCGGCCTTCTTAACTGCTTTGGATCTGCCGCAGGTGACTTTGCCAGAATGGGATCAGGTCCCGCTGATAACACAGGGCAGGCCTTCTCGCCCTATTGACATGGCAGCTTCTGGGGACTGAAGTTGTTGCGGAAGATGGGAGCCGTGGTATTTTGTTCCCTTGAAGATGCCTTACTGACGCGGGATGTACCTTTTTTTCATTTTTTGCACACCACGTCAAGTTTCCTTCTGTTTGCTGGGTTGCGGCCTACGCTCATCTAGTTATAGTAACATGGTTATATGGGTATGCTGGTTTACATATAGACGGGTCTGGGGGGTGGGAGGCGGGGTTTTTTTGGTGAGCTTGTTTTGTTATTCTCTTACGGGGTGCTTCTTCATTTAGCATATTATATATATTTGTGGGGTGCATTTATGTTTTATGTTATATGTTTAGCTTACATTCTGGTGTTCTGTTGCGGGCTTACAGACCTTCATCTGTTAGTCCGTCCCTCTCTAGAGTTGACACTTGACGCGTTCTTGTACCCACTTGGGTCCTTCCCGGTAGTGTAAAACTACCTGGATGCGGAGGTTGTCTACCTTGATAACCTTCTTTTCCTGGCTGCCGGTTCAGTCTTGGTCTTTCTTACTGGCCATATTTTCTCTCAGCCGTCTTCTTCTTCTTTCTTTTCCTCTACTTCCTCTTCTTTCTCTTCTGCTTTTCTTCTCTTCTTCTCCCTCTCTGGGGGGTGGCGGTGGGGACATGGCGGGAGCAGACGTCAAATTTGCCTCCATTAATGTTAGGGGATTGAATGTCCCACACAAGCGATCTCAGATCCTCTATTCCATGCATAGACAGAAGGTACATGTTCTACTACTACAGGAGACACACTTTCAGACTGCTCGTGCCCCTCATATGCGACTTAATTATTATAATGTGTGGACACATAGCACCAACCCCGACGCTAAGTCTAAAGGGGTCTCCATAGCGTTGCATAAGACCTTGTCGCATACACTGTTGGATTCCTTGATTTGTCCCAAGGGGAGATATGTTTTCATTAAGATAGAAATCCAAGCGCGGATTTATACAATTGGAAACATTTACCTCCCTAACTCCCATCAGGGCAGTGCCCTGAGGACTATGCTCCGAGCGGCCTCTACATTTATAGAGGGCGTGGTGATCTTGGGGGGGGATTTCAATCTAGTTATGGATCCATCCCTGGATACCTCCTCCGGCAAAACTGCGGTACCACGCTCTGATTATGCGCTTGCCCGGTCGGTCCTTGGTCTCCATAGTTTGGTGGATGTCTGGCGCATCCTTCATCCTCAAGATAAGGACTTTACACATTTTTCGGATGCACATCGCACTTATGGCAGACTGGATATGTTTTTTATTGCTCAGTATGCCTTAACGTTTAACCCCAAGGCCTCAATAGGCACTGCCTTGTGGTCAGATCACTCTCCTATTTTTCTGTCATTGACTTTGCCGGGGTTGGTGTCTAGGGAATGGTCGTGGAGATTGAATGAGTCGCTCCTTAGAGATGTAGGGTGCAAAGCGGCTGTTACTCAGACAATATCTGACTTCCTACTTGACCATACTGACGATGATACTGCCCTACCTATGCAATGGGAGGCCCTGAAATGTGTTGTTAGGGGGACCCTGATTCAGCAGGGGGCTAGGCTCAAAAAGGACAGGGGTGCTAAAATTGTCAGCCTAGCAGGTAAAGTTGAAGCTCTTTCCAAAGCACATAAACAAAATGCCACCGACGAAGCTTTGACGGCTTTAACATTGGCTAGGGAACAATTGAAGGACCTCCTTAACAAGTCGTCTTCCTCCCAACAGGAGCGCTATCGCAGCTTTCTTTACGAGCATGCCAACAAGTGTGGCAGAACACTGGCTAGACTGATCCATCCGAGGACACAGGTTGCGCACATTCCGAGCCTCCTTGACCACACTGGTACTGCCATACACAATCCCAGAGAGATATCTGATCTCTTTTGTTCCTATTTCTCATCTCTGTATAACATTAAGGGGCGTTACTCAGAGATGCCAGCAAAGGACTTGGAGTCTAGGATATCTGCGTACCTGTCAGACACGAGGCTGCCTAGTGTTCCTGCGGAGGCGGTTGAGGACTTAGAGACTTCTTTCACTGAAAGCGAGCTCAGAGGTGCCATTGCCGATGCAAAGGGTGGAAAAAGTCCGGGACCGGATGGTTTCACCGTTTGTTTTTTCAAAACATTTCGAGATCTGTTACTACCATTCATGACTAAGTGCTTTAATAGTATCTCAGCAACATGCCCCTTTCCCCGCCAGTCGTTGGAGGCACATGTGGTGGTTCTGCCCAAACCAGGCCGGGATCCTAAATACTGTAAAAATTACCGCCCCATCTCACTCATTAATTGCGACCTCAAACTTTACTCTAAGATGTTAGCCAATCGCTTGAGCCTTCACATTCCCCAACTCATTCATGCCGACCAGGTGGGATTTGTTCCGGGCAGGGAGGCAAGGGACAATACGCTGAGGACTCTCACTTTGATGTCTTGGGCCGCCCGTACGGAGTCCCCTTTGTGCCTTCTTTCCATCGATGCAGAGAAAGCTTTTGATAGGGTGCATTGGGGGTTCCTGCGGCTGGTCCTACGGGGAGTGGGATTTGGACCGCTTCTCGTGGACAGAATAATGGCGTTGTACTCCAATCCCTCGGCTCGAGTACGGGCTAATGGTTTGTTATCTAGCTCTTTTGAGATCCACAACGGTACGCGTCAAGGTTGTCCCTTGTCTCCCATGCTATACATTCTATCAATGGAACACCTGGCGGTGGCCCTCGATCCGGGGGGCTGCGATTGGTCATGACCACCACAAGCTTGCATTATATGCAGATGACCTCCTACTCTATATCTCATCCCCCTCTACGTCGCTCCCTTCTATTCTACAGGAGTTCCAGAGATTTGGCGACCTCAGTAATTTTAAGGTCAATTTGGCTAAAACTGAGGGGCTTAATATCTCAATTCCTCGAGATGTGTTTGATGCGGTTAGAGCTTCCTTTCCTTTCCAGTGGCACACGGATTCCATTGTTTACTTGGGAATTAGGCTCCCGCTGTCTCTTAGCTCTCTGTTTGACCTGAACTATACACCCGTGCTGAACAGGGTCCTCTCAGATATGACATCTTACTTCCTGAAACCGACTTCGTGGTTTGGAAGGATGGCCGTCGTTAAGATGGATATTCTTCCTAAGCTACTGTATGTTTTTCAAGCTGTCCCCATTGTGGTTCCGGTTGCTTTCTTTAGGACTCTGCGCAGGGCTATCTCCAAATTTATCTGGGGGAACAATAAACCCAGGATTGCATATTCTATTCTCACTCAATCTAAGTGTATGGGTGGTATGGGATTGCCTGATCTACGTCTTTATCATGAGGCGGCTGTCCTGCGCGGAGTCCTGGATTGGGTACACTATAAGGGCTCTAAGAGGTGGGTGGACCTGGACTTCTCGCTTTGTCCGATTGCACCCTCTCTTCTACCATGGATCTCTTCGGGAGACCGTCAGTCCCTGTCACGCCTGTCCTTTTTTGTCCCACATGTGTTGTGCGTTTGGGATAAATGGGTCACTAAACACGGATTGTCAGTGGTGCCGGGACCACTCTCCCCGATACTCCACAACCCATCATTCCGGCCGGGCCTGCAGACGCATGGATTCCTTCTATGGGAGAGGTCCGCGTGCCCAAGAATCCGGGACTGTATGACTGGTGATGTCATCTCTTCTCTGGTGACCCTTCAGGCTCAGTCCCCGGATCGTCTGCTGTCTTGGCTGGAGTATGGGCAGTTAGCCTCGTTCATACGGGCTCTTTTTCCTAGGAGCTCGTACACCCCGACACTCACAGATTTTGACAACTTGGTTGTTTCCGCCTCTGCTATCTCGCATTGCATATCGGTGCTCTATCAGCTCTTGTTGAGTAGGGCTCGCCCTGACAGAGCTCCTTTTTTTGACAAATGGGAACGTGACCTGGGTGTTCCTTGGGACGGTCAGTCTCTCCAGAAGACCTGTGACCTTTCTCATGGCATCTCCATGGCCGCTAAGGCTAAGGAGAAGAACTACAAAATCCTTTCGCGGTGGTACTACTGCCCTGTCTCCTTACATACCATGTTCCCGGAGGTTTCGGACAGGTGTTGGCGATGCCAACATGATGCATATCTGGTGGTGACATGATGCATATCTGGTGGGCCTGTCCGAGCATCCGAGAATTTTGGGACAAGATCATTGTCATTTATAATGCGTATTCTGGAAAGACTGTCGTCAACTCCCCACAACTGACCCTCCTGTCGCAGATCCCGGGTTCTCTCGCTACGGTTAAAAAAGGGATTTTGCGACATTTTCTCACTGCAGCGAGGATGGTTATTCCCCGACATTGGAAAACACCTGTTGTACCTTCAATAGCGGAATGGCTGGGTGAGCTTCGGGAATTGGGCAGAATGGAAGAATTGATAGCAGAGGCGCACGAGCAGTCTGACAAATTTGATAAAGTGTGGTATCCATGGCGACTGTTCATGGACTCAGAGGACTTCCTTGCTCTCACTTGTTAGTGGTGGGAGGTTCTGGATTCTGCAGATCCGTATTGGTGGCTATGTATGGTTTGGTATCTGTTCCACGTCCGTCTCCTTGCCTTTCTCCTGGTCTTTTTTCTTTCTCTCGTCTCTTTCCTCTTCTTTTCTTTCCTGCATCTTACACCACTATTAGTGTGATTAGCATTGCGTTTGAGCGGCGCTACTGTGTAGGTGGTGCTTATGTCTGGATATGTTAGCATTACATTGCTTTTCTCCTGTTCTTTTTATATATTCGAAAAATGAATGACACCACGCGACTTGCAGGTCGTTTTGTTCCAATATTTGATGGCTTTGTATTTACTGTATGCTGTGTGGTTGTCAATAAAAATCAGATTACACCTAAAAAGATTAGACTTCCCGAGACTTTCCAGAAGTGCCGTCCATAGGCAGGAAGATACTTCAGCTTGCTGTTCTTTGTCTTACTGGGGATCAGTTCCTTGCTGTGGTAACAGTGAGTATACAGGAGAGGGATCCCTGGTGTGGACAAGGTGTACCCCTACTGAGGTTTTAGCACTGTATCTGGCAGAAAGTAGCTTGAAGAGAATTATCTGTTTTAAGTCTCTAGTCCTTGACAAGGGTCCTGGCCTGGGCCAGGCCCAGCTTCACTTCAGCAGGAACTCTCTTTAGTTGTCTTACCTCCCACCAGGAACTAACCACCCTAAAAATCCCAGAATACATTGGTTTTCCTCAGCTGTTCATCACAGCTTTCCCTATTCCCTACCTATTCCCCTCCTACAGTTCTCCTGCAAGAGCCATTGCATTTTAAATCAAACATCACACAGTCAGTGAGGTGGCAGAACCCGCTGTGTATTGACTGTTTCTTTCTGTGGAATAACTCATCACAAGGCTTTCTTATGGCGCAACGCTGGAGATGTGGCTGTGTCATCAAGGGGTTGAAGTATAAAATTATGTACTACCCCCTCCTTCCCAATGCATTTCACAACATTATTCCAGACCTTAACCAGACCCCTAAATACAGACACTGGACCCCAAAATTAATTCACCCAAATTACACTAAAATACCCCCTTTCCTCACACACTGCTCCCATGACAATGTTCTCTTGTATTCCTACCCCCACCCCAGACTGGTCACCATGTATATTCCTGCCCCCACCCGAGACTGGCCACCCTCTATCGTCCTGCCCCCACCCTAGAATGTTCACCCTGTATCCCCCTGACCCTACCCCAGACTAGTCACCGTGTATACCCCTGCTCCCACCCTAGACTGGTCACCCTGTATTCCCGTTCCCCTACCCCAGACTAGTCACTGTGTATACCGCTGCACCCACCCTAAACAGGTCACCCTGTATTCTCCTGCCCCCACCCTAGACTGGTCAACCTGTATTCCTGTTCCCCTACCCCAGACTAGTCACCGTGTATATCCCTGCTCCCACCCTAGACTGGTCACCCTGTATTCCCGTTCCCCTACCCCAGACTAGTCACGGTGTATCCCTGTTCCTCCACCTCAGACTGATCACTCTGTATCCTTCTGCTCTCTCCCAGACTGGTCACCCTGTATCCTCTTTCCCCCACCCAAAACAGGTCACCCTGCCCCCAACCTAGACAGGTCATCTTGTGTCCCCCTGCCGCCACCCATGACAGCTCACCCTTTATCCCCCTGCCCGGTCACCTTGTATCCTCCTGCCCCCACCCTAGTCTGATCACCCTGTATTACCCCGACCCACCCCAGACTGGACACCCTGTATCTTCCTGCCCCCACCCTGGACTGGTCACTATGTATCGCTCTGCCTCCACCCAGTCTGATCACCCTGTATCACCCCAGACTGGTCACCGTGTATGCTTCTCTTTACTGATTGTCCTCCCTGTGCCTTTTTTCACATACCTGTAGCTTTAGGGCCCTATTCCACCGGACAATTATCGTTCAGATTATCGTTAAATCGTTTGAATCTAAACGATAATCTTTCGATTGAAATGCAGTTAATGATTAACGACCAAACGAGAAATCGTTGATCCCTTTATAAGACCTGGACCTATTTTTATCGTTGCTCGTTCACAAAACGTTCGCAAATCGTTTGTATTGAATAAGACGTCGTTCGGGTGTTCGCAGTAGATACAAACGCAATAGCGAAGAAAAAACAATCGCAAATACGATCATAAGTAACGATTATCATTCCATGGAAATGAGTGAACGTTTTCAGGTCTTTCGCAATAGCGGTCGTTTGAGATCGTTAACGATTATGCGAACGATAATCGTCCGGTGGAATAGGGCCCCTAGTCTTCCTCCTCCATAGTGCAGACTGTACAGCACCTGCGGTGACATCATAGCCACATGTAAAGGTCCTTCAGTACATTCTCTAATGTTACTGAATTGTCTCCTGGCTGCTGCAGCAAAAAAAAAAAAATGCAATTTTTTTGGCAAATCATAGCAAAACTATAGACACCCACGAAAGTATAAGTCTGTTTGGGAGGCCATGGGCTCCCAGGAGCTTAGGACCTTAGGCTACCGCCCAAAACGGACCTATTATAATCCCCTTCTAGAAGGGAGGAGGGGGACAGAGGAGTGGAGACAGAGTGGATCAGGCAGTGAGGATTTTCAGCAGCTTCAGGGTGTCAGGGAGTCAGGATGTGCTGCCGACCAACCGACCAATTCATGTAATAGAAACCTATTACACACAAGCTTAGTAGAGATGAGTGAGTAGTGAAATATTCGACTTTCGAGAATTTGAATCGAATAGGCACCGATATTCGACTATTCGATAGAATATTTTATCCCATTATAGTCTATGGGAAAAAAATTCGAGGGACTTGGAAATCCAAATTCGACCACTTGGAGGTCACCAAGTCCCCCATGAAACCTCCCTAAATGATGCCAAGACCTCAGGAGTGACAGTGTGACATCAGGGGGAGCATGCCTGGGTGCACCCAACACCCCAAAATCGCAGTATAATGCCACTCTCTGCAGTTGCGAATGAAAAATATTTGCGAACGCTTTATGGATGTTTACGCCAATGTTCACACATTTCCTTTGTATTTCGTGCGCAGCGTTATATACATGATTTCAATGTGCGTCCCTAGAGCGTCACGCTATTTGCGCGTATCACGCATCATGCTGTACGAACGCTTGGCCGCAGCAGAGCAGAGATTAGGCAACTGGCACAATAGGTATTACTTGCCTTTTACTGGGCAACTGGCACAATAGGTATCACGTGCCTTTTACTGGGCAACTGGCACAATAGGTATCACATTTACGTGCCCTTAGTGGGCTAAACCAGGGACACTATAAGTCACTTGTACACACAGGGTACTGGAATGAATACAGCTGCTGCTGCTGTTATATCATCTATGTCTTAGCACTGAGAAGCTTTGGATTCAGAGATGACCTTTTTCGCTTGATCTTAGCCCTAAAAAGGACTTTGGGTTCTGTAGTAATCCTGCCTAACCAAAAACGCTACTAAAATCTCTCCCTGCTCCAAGATCTTTCCCTCGCTAGGTTGAAAGCGCATCTGCGGTCGAGAGGCGGAAGTCAATTATTAAATATTCGAGGTCATGTGGTTCAGCTATCCATTGAGGCTAGACATCGTTTTGGCACTGCGTGCGTACCTCCAGGGTCCCTCACGGCCTCCCTGCATGGTGATTGGATTAAAAAAACTGCGATGGGAGGGCTTTCGAATGTTTTCCGCGTATTCGTCACACTACTCGATTGAATTCGAATCTTTTGAATACCGCAATATTCGACCAAATACCATCTCGATCGAATCGTATTCGCTCATCTCTAAAGCTTAGATTATGGGTGGGGACTGAACAGAAATATATCTTTACTAACCGGAGTTCCCCTTTAAGAGGTTAAATATAGTTGTTTCCAAATCATGCTACATTTATCTATGCAGAAATAACTATATATTACAAAACACAATGCCTGTTCTATACCTCAATAGAGCGCATAGTATTATCATTATACACTGTTTTAAGTGGCATCTTAAGTTGATATCCTCTCATGATCTTTAGAATAAAGCAGCAATGTTGCTATGGTAACTTATCCCGCTATGTAAAAATGTGTATGTGCGCACACGTACTTGTACTAGAACTATTTGCACAAGTCTGCGCTTTGTATGTATTCCGGTCTATTGGCAGGTGTGTTAGTGTATTCTGAGAAGTGTACAGTATATACAAGGATAGTAGCACCCTGTTGTGCATGATAACCAGTATTTATGCACACCCTAAAAATAGGGGTGCAATAAATAATTGAGCTCTATAGGATTGCATCTGACTGTCCAGGTCTATAGACTGCATCTGACTGTCCAGGTCTATAGGATTGCATCTGACTGTCCAGATCTATAGGATTGCATCTGACTGTCCACATCTATAGGATTGCATCTGACTGTCCATGTTTATAGGATTGCATCTGACTGTCCAGGTCTATAGGATTGCATCTGACTGTCAAGGTCTATAGGATTGCATCTGACTGTCCACATCTATAGGATTGCATCTGACTGTCCCGGTCTATAGGATTGCATCTTACTGTCCACATCTATAGGATTGCATCTGACTGTCCACGTCTATAGGATTGCATCTGACTGTCCACATCTATAGGATTGCATCTGACTGTCCAGGTCTATAGGATTGCATCTGACTGTCCAGGCCTACAGGATTGCATCTGACTGGTTATTGTGTAGACACGCTTAGTACGTATATGTAACAAGGATACATAGAAAGTGCAGAGGTATTAGCTCTGGAGCAACATGGAGCCATTCTGACTCTAGTACAGGGGTAGGGAACCTTGGCTCTCGCTGGACAGCCAAAGCTTTAGCTGAAGAGCCAAGGTTCCCTACCCCTGCCCTAGGGTATCACTCTACAGCAAACTCTAGAATAATAATGAGCTGCTAATAGGATCATTAGGGTCCCCCGGGACCCTCCCCCGGGACCCCCCCCCTCCCCACCCTTTAAATGTTTCTTGCTGTTGATATCATCTGTAAGATCTGCTCAGAAATCCCACACATGAATGATGGAAAGTCTCAATCAGCGGCTGAGAGATAACCCGCAAGGAGATGGGACGATGGTGGCGGAGATTTCCATATCACACATTGACTTGTCTCTGTAGCCGCCCGTTCTCTCTGACATCCTAATGGAATAAAGATGTGATGAGGGCAGGTTATAATGACAGATGACTCAAGGGGGTTATTCAAAGGGGTACTCCAGTGATTTTTTTTTCTTTCAAATTAACTGGAGCCAGAAACTTATATAGATTTGTAATTTACTTTTATTTAGAAATCTCGAGTCTTCCGGTACATATCAGCTGCTGTATGTGCTGCAGGAAGTGTTTTTTTTTTTCTTTTTTTCCAGTCTGACAAATCTATATAATTTTCTGATACCAGTTCATTTAAAAAAAAAAAACATTTGTTGGAGTTCCCCTTTAAAATTGTTAGCCTCTCCCCAGCATATATAATAAATATTTGATTGGTGGGAGTACTGCTCTCCCTGTCAATCATTTGTTTGAGGTGGCTGCAGCCTCTTCATTGATTTACACAGTTTGGCCAGGTTCACACATCGTAAGACACCGGTCGTTCTGTGACACGGCCGTGTCACAGAACGGCTGGTGCCAGTGAAGTCTATCCTGGCCGGTACGGCACTTCTGAGTTGAACACGGATGCGCTCACATCCTAATTCACCATTGAACACTATGGAGAGTGCGGTCTCTATTTAATGAATAGCAGCCACACAAAACTGACATGTCAGCTTTCATTGCGCCCGCATGCAATCCCGGCCGGAGCGTATACTATGTGTATACACTCCGGCAGGGATCCCATTTATTTTCCATTGAAAGTATTTTTTTAATTAATCACAGCCGTTGTTGCAAATTGCAACAACAGCCGCGATTAATTAAAAAAATATGCTGTGTGAATATGGCCTTTTAGTGTATGCATACCAGCACACACTGTCATTTTTGTAGGCAGTACAGATGTGTCTTCTTCATTTGTAGCTATATAGCTGCTATGAAAATTATGTTGTGTTCTACTATGAACATCGTAACACTGTATGCAAACAATTTAAAACCGGGGGGGGTTGCCAAGATTTGGACCCCCGGTGATAATTTTGATGTCCTATCCTGAGGACAGACCTTCAATCTTAAAATCCTGGTTACACTTGCTTAATGGAAAATATTTAAAAAGTGCCCAGACTGCCACCTAGTGGAGAGAAAAACAATGACCTCAGAGATCGCAGTGACATAGAAGTGATGGTCGTTAAATCTGATGAGCAGGGATAGAGCCAGGCGGTAGCTGGCGGAGCGTGACAGGAGGTGTGATGGAGGTGCACTGCTTCTGGAAGGAAGCAGATATGTTTTTCTAATCCTGGATAACCTCTTTGAAACCCATTCAGGATTTTTTTTAAAGATTTTACTTGTTATATAGGCCGACCCATGTGCTGGATTACAGAGACTATTATTTTCTGAGACAGATTCTATTGAATTATTGTCCTCCATATATTATGTTGTAATGCTTTGTTACCAAAAGCATCATGGCCGCACTTCTTAATAGAGCCATGGCAACTTAAAGGGGAACTCAAGCTATCCCATAAAAAAAATAAAATGCACAAAAAGCTTATAGGTGGACTCATCGATCCCCTACTGATTGTTCGACACCTTTCCCACTTGTCTGCGCTGCTCTTAGCCCCAGATTAAAACTTTAACAAATGATCCCAGTTTTACATCATGGCACCTGGCCAGGAAACTACATCTCCCAGCATGCATTGCACCTCAGAACCAACTGCTGGGTACCCGCCTCTGTCTCGTAGTATCTGACCACCACTAGCTCCATCTGCTTCAGCTTTGCACAGTAAACACAGTATCTATCTATCTATCTATCTATCTATCTATCTATCTATCTATCTATCAATCTACATAGATAGATTAGACAGAGAGATGAAACAACAGTGTCTCCTTTCCCCTGTACTACTCAGGAGAGGTTGTTGTTTCCTGCCCTTGGCCAGGTGATCACTGTGTGATGTCAGCGGTGGGCAGGGTTACAGATAAGGTGTTACAGCTTGCCTGGCGACAGAAGTGACAGATCACGTGACCTCTGTCTCAGAAGAGAGGGAAAGGACAGATAAGTGGAGACAGAGTGGAGAAGGCAGTGAGGATTTTCAGCAGCCTCAGGGAGTCAGGATGAAACCTATTACCCACAAATTTAGATTATGGGTGGGGACTGAACAGGGTTACATCTTTCTTTACAGGAGTTTCAGTTTAAATGGTTTTATTTTGAAACAGGACCTAATACATCTCAATTGATAACATTTTGGGGACCACCAGAGTGAGAATCAATAAATATGCTACAGTGTTTATTATTTTTGTTCAATGTGAATAAATAAATGCGGGTGTTTTTCTTGTAATGTGCCCCCAGGTTAATGCAACTAGTTTTTATAGAGGTCGCTGTTTTAGGCTTCAGTCATACACTAATTTGTATTTAAATATTTATTTTAAAAAACACAGAATTTTACCCAATTCTGCCTCACCACATATCCAAGGATCCTGTCAGTTCTGGACATTAGACATGTGCTGGGGCTGGGACATGTGGATGAAATGTAAAGTCATAACGGCATCCATTGTATAAACCCGTCCTAAAGTGACATGTGCCACCATCATGTATTCATCCAGCTCCCAAGTTTTTCTTTACTTAAAGGGGCGATCCGGAGAGAAGGAATAATCCTCTCCAGCTGTTCCACTTACTCCGACTGCCTGAAGGGAAGCACACAAGGGGTTAATACTACTGGGGGCAGCACACAAGGGGTTAATACTACCGGGGCAGCATACAAGGGGTTAATACTACCGGGGGAAGCACACAAGGGGTTAATACTACTGGGGGCAGCACACAAGGGGTATATACTACTGGGGCAGCACACAGGGGTCTATACTACATTGGGGCTGCACAGAAGGGCCTATTTTATATAATGACCTTACTACTATACTGGGGCACAGAGCATACCTAATTATAAGTGGAGGCACAAGGACACCTTAAAACTATGGGGGCACAGAGAGGTGTAACTACTATATAGGGGTACAGGGAACCTAACTACTGTATATGTTGGAGCCTATAATATTTCTCTGGCAGATTTTGGAGAGAAAATACAGAGCCGGGGGAAGACTTCAAGGTGGCCCACGCTGGATGGAGAGAAAAAAAAGACTGATCAGAGAATACACCTTCTGTATAATCACTGTATGGTGGAAATAGTGTTATAAGGTAACTACCGTATGTATTGGGGCACTTTTGGGGGGGGGGGGGGCGTGGAGCACCGATTCTGATAACGCTGGGGGAGAGGGGGGGGGGGGCGCCAAAAAGAGAGGGTAGGTCCACTCTTGAGGGCTTTGCACCAGTGTATTAAAACGGCCCTGCTGGAACCACTAGTTTTACAATAAGTACAAGTGGTAAGCAGCTCCTTCTCAGCAGCTTACTGCCTGTGATATGGCTCCCAGGTTTCCTCACAGTCTCTGCAGGCTGTTTGCTGGAAGGGCTCCTGGACGTAGTGACGGGGCCTAGTCACTGCAGCAGCCCATCTCTCCCTTTCCCTGCAGAATAGAGTGTATTCTCCCCTTCTTTCTCGTGTGGTGTCACAGGGAAGTAGGCTCTTTTCACGGCCCTTTGGTTTACTCAGACATGCTCGCCCGTATAGGAGTCTTGGATGACCCGGAAACCCCGCTTCTTGTCAAAGGAGATGACACTGGCTGAAGGGCATAGCGGCAGCGCCGGAATTTCATCCACGGAGTCCGGGCTGCATCTGTAGCTGTCCAGTGGAAGAGGACGCCAACAATCTCTGCCAAGGCTTTGGGCGTAGCCGCCACCACGTACTGCTCTCTCTCTTCCATCTTGCAAGCATGTGAGGACTGTAAGTCATCTCCGGTAGGCGGGATCAACAGTGGCAAGGAAAGTCTATGGGAGCAGGCTTCTCCAAGATGGCTGCTCCTGGTGACGTCAGCAGAAGTTTGCAGCAGACGAAGGGGTCCCCCTGGAAACACTTTGTGGCACTCTGGTTCTGTGGCACTTGTGGCGTATCTTGAACGCTGCTCCTGTTTTAGAGTAAATATTGTACATTTTCCCGCACTTCTATGGGCAACCCCTTGTTGGGCGATACAAAACAGACATAGCAAAAATAGACTTGCTGCGCTGGCACACTGTGACAAACCCCTGCGAGGCGGAAAAAAACTCAAAAATACAGTTCTCCGTAACAGGGCACTCCCCCACTTTTGTACATTGCTAAGGGGCGGTAGTTGAGTTGGATCAGGCTATCTGTGAAGTGGTCAACTCTGTGGTACCGTGCCTTAGTAGCAGACAGTGTATACAAGTCACTTGCATTTTTTTATATCCCAAAACACTTTTGGGCGAAAGCAAGGTGTTTTTCACCAAAAAACGCACCTCACTAAAAAGTTGTAAAATACAAAAATCTTCACAGAAGATTACTTTAAACAGTTGTAGCAAGGGTTTTAGGCAGCAAACCAGCTTGAATCCTGTTCGTGACGCCTTGCAAGGCCCTACGCCCTACACTATCCTCACCAACAAGTTCTTTTTTTCTACTAACCTCTACTTCAAGAGTCTGTCTAAAGATTATTGTTATAGTTTTGCACTAGCACCTATGAGCAGTATTATTACTTGAAACAGCTTCAGTGCAGTACAAAATAAAGTTAAACTACTGGTTAAGTCAGGAATCTGTCATCAGTTACGCCGCACCTGCACCTACACCTCACATCAGTCCTACCAAGGTCTGGTGCCCGTGTGTCCGGGGGTGAGTATTACCACTACTGGCCACCATGACAAGTTGCCCCCAAAACATCAGAGCCCACCGACAGGCCCAACACCAGTATCCAGCATGTCGGGCCACGGCAATTCCATAGGGAGCTGCTATTGTTTCCTGCAATGCTGTACAGATCACTTTACAGCAGCCTCCTCTTATCACCACAGACACAACAGGAAGTCTCAGCTTAGTTTTAGCCCCAGTGGTGAGAATGAAAACTGCACAATATCAGAATTATTTTAAATTATAGATAGAAAAATAATTCTTGAAAAATATGTTTAACATAAAAATAATATTAAAACAATAAGTCATTTTCTGATGACACATTCCCTTTAAAAACACATCTACATGCATCTGAATATACATATTTTATATGTTCGTTTTAGAGCTTGTTGTCATGTGTAATTTTTCACATATTAGGTGCTTTTTTTAGTGCTCCCATTGATTTCAATTGAAGCCTTGGAGGCATTATGCATGTGAATGATGGTGCTTATATTTTCCATTTTAATCAATAGGACAAGGTTTATAAGTGTATTATATGCACAATATATGTATATTCTGCTCCAAAAATACACAAGAAAAAATAGTGTGTGAATCTGACCTTACAGTGAACTATTACTCCACCGCATAGTGGTCATTTACTGCCGTATACCCAGCGAAGAAAAATATATTTACATCAACTCGAATATCTGCATCTTCTATTAGATTTACTTAGATCTCAAAGAGTTGAATGTAATTACAGATTTACTATTAAGATGAATAGTCTCTACAGTAACATTGATTTTAGATTGATTTCCCATTTCTTCCAATTATTTCTGAGGAAGTATTGAGTAAAAAGAAAACTAGATCATACAGGGGGGGGGGGGGGTCACAAAATGTAATTAGATATACAGTGGTACCTTGGTTTAAGAGCGTTTTGGTATAAGAGCTCACAGTTTTTCAAAATTGTGACTTGGTTTAAGAGCATTGCTTTGGTTTAAGAGCTCCCTGTACTGGGTGGGAGGGGGAGTGGGTGAGGGGCATGGTCTGCATAGCGGGGTCTACAGCACTGTACTCTGACCCAGGAAGTCTCCCTCACCTTCCAAATCATAGCAGATCCACTTCAGGCTGGGGCTCACATCAGGGGACAGGACTGTGGGGGTAATCTCTCCATAGCTGTAACCCCTCTCTCCCCGGACAGAGAGCGCTGCATGTATGTGCCCACATCTGCCCTGTTCATTCCTTCATTCTCCCTGCAGTCTCTGTCAGCCCTTGTGTTTCCCATCCTCTTCATTACTGTACAGTAACTTATAATATCACATATTCTGCTGTTTCTGAATGTTTGTTTCATCTGTTTTACATGTTATTCATAATAAAAAAAATTATTATTTTTGGGATGTGGAACCAATTGTCTGCATTTCTATGATTTCTTATGGAAAAATTTGCTTTGGTTTAACAGTGGATTTGGATTACAAGCGCCGTCCCAGAACAAATTATGCTCCTAATCCAAGGCACCACTGTATATGTCTTAAATAGTGTGACACCCAGGGGTTTCACGTTGCAATTTGGTTTTAAAGGGGCACTCCGGAGGGAAAAAAATTGTTCTAAATAAAGTGGTGTTAGAAAGTTATACAGACTTGTAATTTCGTATAAACTTCCAGTAGTTAACAGATGCTGTATGTCCTGCAGGAAGTGGTATATTTTTTCCAGCCTGACACAGTGCTCTTTGCAGGACTGCAGGGGTCTCAATCACTTTCCCTGACAGGTGGGGGAGTAATACTTACCTCCATCCTGTTGGATCCACAATCTTCTCATAGTCTGCTCTCAGGCAGACCCTATGTGCAGAGCGCCGATAATACTGATCAATGCTATGCAATGGTATTATCTAATGATTGCCTATATACAGTAAGTGTGGAATAATAAATAAATAAAAAAAACACCTACAGGTATATACAGCTGGTATATACAGATACACACTGTAACCATACATAAACTCATACACACAATTTCCGCACACTCCCTTTCACTGCATAAATAAATGCACTCATACATATATAAATACATTCATTGCACACATGATATACACATAGTCAGACTCAGACATGGAAACACTCATGCATGCATGCATCACAGCTACTCGTGAACCCTCCCTAAAGATTTGACAGTAATGTAGAGAAAGATTCCTGAAAACTGACAGAAAAACCTCCACTGTGTAAAATGTGGAAAATTACCTTACACTGTACATTGCTGGCTAAATTAACCCTTAGAGGACCAGGCCAATTTCAATTTTTGCGTTTTCGTTTTTTCCTCCTTGTGCTTAAAAGGCCATAGCACTTGCATTTTTTCACCTAGAAACCCACATGAGCCCTTATTTTTTGCGCCACTAATTGTACTTTGCAATGACAGGCTGAATTTTTGCATAAAGTACACTGCGAGACCAGAAAAAAAATTCAAAGTGTGATGAAATTGAAAAAAAAAAAAAACGCATTTCTTTTATTTGGAGGGTATTTTTTTACGCCATTCGCCCTGGTGGAACACTGACATATTATATATGTTCCTCAAGTCGTTACGATTACAACAATATATAACATGTATAACTTTTATATTATCTGATGGCCTGTAAAAAATTCAAACCATTGTTAACAAATATATGTTCCTTAAAATCGCTCTATTCCCAGGCTTATAGCGCTTTTATCCTTTGGTCTATGGGGCTGTGTCAGGTGTCATTTTTTGCGCCATGATGTTTACTTTCTATCGGTACCTTGATTGCGCATATACGACTTTTTGATCGCTTTTTATTACAATTTTTCTGGATTTGATGCGACCAAAAATGCGCAATTTTGCACTTTGGGATTTTTTGGCGCTTACGCCGTTTACCGTGCGAGATCAGGAATGTGATTAATTAATAGTTCGGGCGATTAAGCACGCGGCGATAGCAAACATGTTTATTTTTATTTATAACATGGGGCGATCTCCGCCACTAGACATCAGGGAACGGCTGCATCAGATTATCTAATTATCGGGCACGGCGATCCGACCATGCCCGCTAATAGCCGCGGTCCCGGGCTACATGCGGCACCCGGGACCGCGGCGGTTCAGAGCGCGGCCGCCGCGCGGCCCCCGCTCTGAACTCCTGTGGGCGGTCCTGGACGTACGGGTACGTCCAGGGTCGCCTAAGGGTTAAAACTGTACTCGAGAAAAAAGTTATTAGAAAGTTGTATAGATTAGTAAATTACTTCTATTAAAAAATCTCCAATCTTCCAGTACTCTCCAGCTGCTGTATGTCCTGCAGGAAGTGGTGTATTCTTTCCAGTGTGACTCTCTGCTGCCACCTCTGTCCATGTCAGGAACTGTCCAAAGCAGAAGAGGTTTTCTATGGGGATTTGCTGCTGCTCTGGACAATTCCTGACATGGACAGAGGTGACAGCAGAGAGCACTGTGGGATACTGGAAATAATACACCACTTCCTGTAGGACATACAGCAGCTGATAAGTACTGAAAAACTTGAGATTTTAAGTAGAAGTAAGTTACAAATCCTTATAAATTTAAAAAAAAAACAGTTTATTTGAAATAATTTTTCTCTGGAGTACCCCTTTAAGAAACTGTCCTTTATATTTTTAATTGCGACCCATACCATGTTTAGGTCACTTGACATTTATTCGATATACAGTTTCGTTTGCCAAGATGCACCCTACAATGCAATACAACAAACGTCAGCTGGCGAATAACAGAAAGAAAAGTCGATCACTGTGTCCAAACACTGAACTTTATAAGCAACGATGTAATGAGACTAAGAGCTTGTGATGATTATTGTATCTATAGATGCAGGTAAACATATATAGGATGCACAAAAATAGCTTAAAAAATTAAAATAAAAAACCTTGTTCTTACATGTCTTTGACGGTGTGGACATATTTATAATACACAAAAATATTTTTTAAAAATTAGGCAACTGATATCAGTGCCAGCATCGATCTCACTATTTCCATGTAACATAACAAATTCTTAATCTAACCAATAATAGTACTCTACAAAAGGTATCACTCTTCTCTATGAAAACTCTATATAAAATGGAGGCAAAGAAAAAAACTTTGGGCTTAAAGTGTGATATAAGGCCAGATCTGGAAGAAGACTCCATCCTGGGATATTTACAGAGCAGGTCGACCACTGACCTGAGCCACCACGAGCCATAGATCAACAGAACTGTAAAGACAAGAGTGTACAGGCCATTCATTAAAAAGCTAATATGGGTATAATGTACACCAATAAATATGTGTAAGTATAAACATCACATTCTGATAATTAGATTGGTTGAATTAATATAAACTGACCCTATATTGATTGACAGCATGTTTTCGTTCCAATGTTGCTGTTGGAAATGAAAAACAGTAACACTGGAATGAAAATGTGTTGTCATAAGTAAATATACACAAAACAAACTGGCAGGGTAGAAAGCAATCAGCATGCACAGGGATTGCCTCTATTGCTTTCAACTCTGTCAGCTTGTTTTGCGTATATTTACTTATCACAGTATAGGGGACAAGGATAAGATCGTGGGGGGTTCCGACCATCGTGACCCCTGGGGATATTTCTATAGGCGCCCGGCTCCTCTGTTACGAATCGAGACACGGGTCGGCACGTGACCGGCGTCTCCTTTCTCTTTGGAGCCGCCAGAGAGAGCTGAGTATAGATCTCATACTTATCCCCTACACCTTTAAAAGAGAAGTCCTGCCAAAAAAAAAATAAAAAATAAACCAGGCAGGGAGGGGAATGCGGGAACATAATAAAGAAGGTATGTGTAAATATACTCTAAATGATACAGGAGACTAGTTACATAATAAAAAAATAAAATGCACAAAAAGCCTATAGGTGCACTTACTGATCCCACACTAATTGTTTACCATCTTTCCCGCTTGTCCATGCTGCTCCTAGCCCCAGATTCAAACTTATACAAATGATCACAGATTACATCATGTCACTCTGGCAGGAAACTACATCTCCCAGCATGCATTGTACCTCAGAACAAACTGCCAGGTATCCCAGCCAGGAACTACATCTCCCAGCATGCTTTGCACCTCAGAACAAACTGCCAGGTATCCCAGCCAGGAAACTACATCTCCCAGCATGCATTGTACCTCAGAACAAACTGCCAGGTATCCCAGCCAGGAACCACATCTCCCAGCATGCTTTGCACCTCAGAACAAACTGCCAGGTATCCCAGCCAGGAAACTACATCTCCAAGCATGCACTGCACCTCAGAACAATCTGTCAGGTACCCACTCCTGTCTTATAGTATCTGTCCACCACTGACAACATCTGCTTCATACAGTAAACACAGTATCTATCTATCTATCTATCTATCTATCTATCTATCTATCTATCTATCTATCTATCTATCCACATAGATTACAGAGAAATGAAACAACAGCATCTCCTTTCCCCTATACTACTCAGGAGACGCTGTTGTTTCCCCGCCCTTGGTCAGGTGATCGCAGTGTGATGTCAGTGGTGGGTGGGGTTACATCTTTCCTGGCAACAGAAGAGACAGAGATCATGTGACCTCTGTCATGAGGACAGAGAAGTGGAGACAGAGTCAGGATGTGCTTCAGACAAACGGACCTATTGATGCTTAGATTATGGGCTTGGACAGTGAATCATTCTTATATAACATATGAGCAAACCACTCACCTTCCAACGATGACCGCACTCATTACATAAAACAAAAGTAGTCATTGGCTCATCCGCACTGCGAGTCTGCACCTATAGACATTAAAGAAGAAGTTACTACCTGAGAATACTTTGCTTACTATCATCTGTTACGCAAGATTCATCAAGGCACTTAATAATGATTTTGCTGCATTACCTGTAAATTTTTGCGCAGCACAGATTATGCATGTTACTTTTTCACTGGAGAATTTATCACCTGCACTTTTTTTTTTTTTACACATGTGTCAGTTATTACGCGGTGTGCATCTTATATCATAACTTCACGTCAACGTGCGTTAATTTTTTACAATTTTTGTTTGGCTAATAAAGTACGCTAGGATAGTCGTGAAGTTCTGCTGGGCAAATATACGTGCAATATACGTGATTTTGTTAAAAAAATCACACATGCTAAATCTCACAAACAATTTGACTAAGCATAAACCATACCCCCCTCCTAGCGAAAAAACTGAGAAGAGGCGAATGTGGTGAAAACAAGCTAATTCTGCTTGATAAATAAGGCGCATGACATTACAAAAATTTGCAGCCATCTTTTTTTTGCCTAAAAAAGTGATCGTTACACATCCCCAGATATTGTCGATGTAAGCGTTATTACACTTGCCTGGTTATAAGTACAGTTCTTCTTCTTACACTTGTCACATTGTAGCAGGTCGGTCTGTGTGCCTCCGGTCTTCGCCATCTGATGTTCTCGGATAGCTTCTTGTGTCAGCGTGTTCCTAAGTTCTTTCAGTTCATCACTTGCCATTTCCTGTCGTAGAAGAGCAGAATCTAGAGAACAATCTTTCAAAACCAGCTGTGAGGGAATAAGTTAGTGCAGTCAAAACGGATCGGCGTTATATCCTTGGAGTTGAGGATTAGTGCAGAGAGTATTCAGGTATGGTAAGGCTGGATTCACACTGGGTTTTTTGCAGTCCGTAACGGATGGAAAAACGGATATATTTGTGTACATCAGTTTTGATCCATTTTCCGTTGACTTCCATTATAAAAAGATGGATCAAAAAAATGGATTAAAGCGCATCTGTTTTTTTTATGTACACAAAAACACCAACCACTTTTTTGTCTATGTTAACAAAAAAAACGGATGCGTTTTGATCCTTTTTTTTTATAATGGAAGTTAAATGGAAAAGCCGATCAAAACTGATGCACACAAATACATTATTAAAAAAAAAAAACTGATGAAAAAAACAGATGCAATTGTGTGCATCCATTTTGATCCGTTTTTCCATTGACTTCCATTATAAAAAAAAAAAAAAACGATCAAAATGGATCCGTTTTTGTAACGGACACAAAAATGAGATCGACCACGTTTTTGTGTACGCTAAAAAAACAGATCCGTTTTCATCCGTTTATTTTTATAATGGAAATCAATGGAAAAACCCACACAGTTGCATCCGTTTTTTTCATCCGTTTGATTGCAAAAACGTAGTGTGAACCCAGCCTTACTTGACTTAAGGCGGCCATACAACTTCGAAAACTGACAATCAAATAATCGTACAGCCATCAGTTATCCCACCCGTCCAGTCCTCGTTCTCTTCATATACAGGAAAAAGGAATAACCAGCAGCCAGACAGCTCTGGCTGCGGCTAAAGCTCTCAGAGAACAAAGGGGTTGGGTGGTGATTATCCATCTCGTCTGACCCCCTATCTCCACCGACATCATCTGGTCAGAAGCCCCATACACCTTGTCAGGGATTTCTGACAGCAGGTACAGCCGAAATAATTATATGGTGTATGGGGACCTGAAAGTGAAAGTATATAAAAAAAATTTCTTTCAAATCACCTGGTCGGCGCCAGCATGGAGATCCCAGAGGAATGGTCTATTTTCAAATTTCTGCCTGTTTCCTGCCATCAGCGCCAGTTTCTTCATATACAAATCGGGCGGCTCTATGCAGTGGAGGTGGGTCCAGCTCCCCCAGTACAGTGATATCCCCTCCCCCTCGGTGATGCAGCTAGACTTGATTATGAAGGGTAAGTATCACTGGGGGGGGAGGGGATATCAGTGTACTGGGGGCACCGGGCCCACCGCCAGTGCATAGAGCCGCCCAATTTGCATATGCAGAAACTGGTGCAGATGGAAGTAACCGGGTGGTGGTTTAAAAAGTGGACCGCGCCACTGGGATCTCCGCATCAACTAGGTGGTATAAAAAAATATCTTTAGTTGTACATTTGCTTTAAAGGGGAAATAGTGATTTTTTTTTTCAAATCAACTGATGTCAGAAAGTGATGTAGATTTGTAAATTACTTCTACTTAAAAATCTCAAGTCTCCCAGTGTTTATCAGCTGCTGTATGTCTTGCAGGAAGTGGTGTATTCTTTCCAGTCTGACACCGTGCTCTCTGCTGCCACCTCTGTCCGTGTCAGGAACTGTCCAGAGCAAGAGAAGTTTTCTGTTTCAATATATTTATTGGGTTTTCTATGGGGATTTGCTGCTGCTCTGGACAGTTCTTGACATGGACAGAGGTGGCAGCAGAGAGCACTGTGTCAGACTGGAGAGAATACACCCCTTCCTGCAGGAAATACAGCAGCTAATAAGTACTGGAAGACTTGACATTTTTAAATAGAAGTAAATTACAAATCTATATAACTTTCTGGTAAAAGTTTATTTGGAAAGAATTTTTTTTTTACCTGAGTTCCCCTTTAAGTCTCAGAGTTCTACCACAATAATGTGGCTTTGTTACTCCAGGTGCCATGGTGGACATACCAGACCTTAATGCAAACAGATAGTGACAGGTCTCACTGACATATAATAGGGTCTGGCAGACTTCCTTTATGTATAGAAAAGAATAGCATAGCCGACTGCCTTAGGGCAAGAGAAACCTGACAGAGCGGTCATCTACACCAGCATGAACATCTTACCATCTTATCAGGAAAATATGTTACTGTCCGCCTTTACAACTCCTATATGGGATTATTTTATTCCAAATCACTGAGGTTTAGGTAACATTTATAGATTAGAATATATTGTTGTGTGAGTTTCTTACTAGATCGGCCGCTCAGTCAGCCATGGCTTTTAACCCCTACTCCCAAAGCCTTGTCCTAGTTTAGGCTTTTACATGTCAGGGTATGACAGGCATGCATTATAAATGGCAGCTAAGTGTGTTACAGCTCCGTGTATGTGCATCTGTTTCACTTGTTTAATATCACGTACTCACCTCCGCTGTCATGGTTGCAATGTTCTGGGGTGATACCACTCCGCAGAGTACGTTACGTCTAAGATTGGGATTCTTAGGATCCTTCAGGTTGCTGATTCGACTTCTGATCCTATTTCTGTACTTCATATCTGTGGCTTTCATTTCTTTGTATATGCGTAAGGAATGTTAAGGACCATAGCAGGTTATTAGATTAGAATCTCCAGTCTTCCAGTACTTATCAGCTGCTGTATGCCCTGCAGGAAGTGGTGTGTTCTTTCCAATCTGACACAGTGCTCTCTGCTGCCACCTCTGTCCATGTCAGGAACTGTCCAGAGCACTAGCAAATCCCCATAGAAAACCTTTCCTGCCCTGGACAGTTCCTGACATGGACAGAGGTGGCAGCAGAGAGCAATGTGTCAGACTGGAGAGAATACACCACTTCCTGCAGGACATACAGCAGCTGATTCTTAAATAGAAGTAAATTACAAATCTACACAGCTTTCTGAAACCAGTTGATTCTGCCGCCCCCCTTTAAATGGGCAGTGGGTCATTACCAATAAATAATGTTAAATCCGCAGGGAAGGTGATATACTACTGCTTTGCTATTCACTATTCACTTCATTTATTTATTTTTTTTGTCTGTGTTATATGTAAAATACAATGCTATAAAATCAGCCACTAGGTGTCTCACTTACTAGAAAACTGCAGTCGAGGCTCCGTCACTAAGGACATTTGGTCTTTAGTAACAGCAAAAAAGAGACCAAAGGCAGGAAGTGATGTCAGTTCGGCCTAAGCTCTGCATAGAGCCGCCCAGTAAAGAAAAGTGCTGATTGGCCAGTGGCCGAACACGCCCCTTAACACACCCCTGTGCTGAGTAAGCTAACTGATCTAAGGGCGCGTCCCCAGCTCAGGAAAATGCAGAAGGATGAGCAGCACAAAGATGGGGCAATGAATGGACTGCCAAAGCTGCAGAATTAAAATTAAAAATGAAACCGACAGCATACATAAGGCAAGCATTAATTATATATTTGCTGGGAATTTTTATTTTTATAGGTCATGACAGATACAATTTAATGTACTTCTGCCTCTGATTTCATTTGGAGACATGGAAGCAAATAGAATGTAGAGTCATATAGACACAGTATATGGTTGTACAGAATCCATACTGACAGCCCAGCTATCTTCAGTCAGTGAACTACCTAGTTAAATATAGGTTCACGTGAAGCAGTCGAAGATGCTGCCAGAAATTCTTCATATTAGATATTATGGATAGTGTCGAACAAAGTGTTAAATGGGTATTCCAACTTAAAACTAACTTATCCATAGGATAGGGGACAAATAAGAGACCGTGTGTGTGGGTGGGGGGGGGGGGGGCAACCTCTGTACCCACCGGCTATCTCCATATCAGCCCCCAGCTCCTTTGTTTTGAATATGTGACCAGTGGCTCTATTCCTTCTTTATGGAGCCGCCAGAAAGAGCCAAGTGCTATATTCATCTTTCCCTTACGTCCTAAGCAGCAGCACATAATGGGGAGATTCTATCTTCCTGCAATGATAGGACAGATGGTAACAAGCAATAAAGAGTTAATTGCCCCGCCTATAAGGCCCTATGCTGACCCAGCCTCCTTGTGTTTTTTTTCTGTCCTTCTGTGGGACAGGTGGTAGGAGGAGAGCAGGGAGCAGGCCTATGTGTGTTTCTCTGCTCTCCTTCCAATAATTCTTCTTTTCCACATGGTCGTGTGGAGAGGGAGAGTTATTTTGTATATGTATTTTGTTTTTATCTTGCTTTGTTGTGTACAGAGCAAAGATTTTATTTTTCTTATGGAAGCAGCCGCCATCTCAGTGATCGCTCAGCTGCTATGCTCTGGTCAGTAAGTATTATGGCGCCATCCGCTGCCGGGCTGCACGTGGCTGCTAACCATGGCGCTGGTCAGACAGGACGCCGCTCGCCTGGTGTCTGTCCTCACTCTTCAGAGAGGTAAGTCATATGGCCTTTTTTGTGAGGAATTGTATGGTGCCTGTGCAGGCTCTCTGCCTGGAAGCCTGACCTGTATTGCAGGAGGCCTGTGTACAGGCTAATGGATATAAATTTCATGGTGAGACAATTCCGCTATGTGATCATGCGGTATTGGTCCTGCTATGTAATAATACAGTAAAAACTATGGATCTGCTATATGTGTATGCTGCCTTAGATAGAGCTGCTAGTTGTGCAGTCACTGAGCTGTTTGTGCACCTGGTTGCTGATTTCTTGCACTAGTTGCTGGTTGTGTATTGATTGCACCTGGTATCTTTCTTACACTGGCACTGCTTTTTCTTGTTGCATTGAAGCTATGAAACTGCATTGTGTGTACACAACCCTAGATTTGCTAGGTGTGTATTGGTGACACCTGATGCGTGATTAATTACACCTGAGTGTGATTCCTGGCTCTAGTACTGCGATTGAAGGATGCAGTGAAGCTGTGAGACTGCAGTGTGTGAACACAAGCCCAGAGTTGCTCGGTGAATATTGATTCCTTGATTCCTTGCTCCAGTTCTGCTGTGAAAGGATGCATTGTGTGAACACAAGCCTAGAGTTGCTATTATTGCACCTGACCTCTGATTCCTTGCTCTAGCACTGCTGTGGAAAGATGCATTGTGTGAACACAAGCCTAGAGTTGCTATTTATTGGACCTGATGTCTGATTCCTTGCTCTAGTTCTGTTGTGGGAAGATGCATTGTGTGAACACAAGCCTAAAGTTGCTATTTTTTTTATTACACCTGATGTTCCTCTCAGTACTGCTATTGAATGAGGCAGTAAAGTTATGAAACTTCGTGGTGTGAACACAACCCTAGGATTGCTAGTGGTGTATTAATTGCACCTTAATGTCATCTATAGCTCTGCTTTTTGTTTGATGCAGTGCAGTTATGAGACTGCATTGTATGTTGTATGAACACAACCCTAAAGTTCCTGGTTGTGTATTGAGTGCATCTAGGGGGTTTTCTAGCACAGTTACTGATATTTAATGTTGCATTGAAGCTATAAAACAGCATTGTGTGTACACACGCCTAGAGTTGCTACATGTATAGTACTGCTATTTTTAAAATAGTAAAACGAAGATATTGCATGGTATGATCACAACTTTAGAGTTTCTAGTTGTGTACCGAGTATACCTGGTGTCTGTCTTACATTAGTTCTGCTATTGAAACAATGATCCATTGAAACAATGAGGCTGCATTGTGTGAACACAGCCTTAGAATTGCTAGTTGTGTATCAGCTGCTCTGAGGTATCTGGTTTTCTTGCACTACACAGCAGTCTGTTGCCTCTTTACCTGGCACAGGTTTATTATCATTTTATCTCACTTAATGCAGGAATCTATGTCCAAGGTTTCAGGGTGAGGAAACCTTTGGGAAAGCTCAGTCACTTATGTATGTGTATCCTGCAAGATCCCACATCCAGATGGCAGTGGAATTGATTTTTGTTTGTAGATTGTATCTTCATTGTAAACCATTACAGAAGATACTATAGTGCTTACTTCTGAGTATGTGTGTCACTCCACATTTGGCTTTCCGATCCATGGCCCCTCCACGCTTGGAGAGGAGCATTAGACTTTGCCAGAGATGGATGTTCTTTCTAATAATACTCTGTGTACCATGAGAATCCACCTGAATGGATTGGGGACACTCTGAGGAAGGACTCTTCCTTACAGAAAGGTACAATCTCTGCCCCAGTCTGAAAAGGAGAAGGAAATCCTCCCTTGTTCCCCATTCTATAGAAGTTTCCAGCATTAAAGGTACTGGAAGAAATGATGGATCAGTCACTAAAAGGAATCGTCCATCTCAGAGGTCTTGTGGATGTGAAAAAAAAAAAAAAAAAAAAAAAAAAAAGCTTGTGACAAAAGCTCCTCTGGCAGCAACCGTGGGATTACCTTATGATGCCAAATTCTCGACAGTTTCCGATCCAAAGAAGGTAAGTTGTTGGTGAACGTCCATAGATCTACAGTTCTAAGCAAAGAAGGTTCTATATGGAGAACATATGCTCTGTGTTCCCCCTCCTAAAGGTGACTAACCATGCTAGTTGTGAGAGACACATATCTACATGTACCTAGCTACAGAGAAGACTGTATACACCTGCATGTACCTGGCTACAGAGAAGACTGTATACACCTGCATATACCTGGCTACAGAGAAGACTGCATATTCCTTTGCATCTTTCTGAAATCACCTCAGCTCCCTTTACATTCACTAAGGTTACCTGCCGGGCCTGGGATGACATATATCTATCCTAAGATAAGAAGGGAAGTAGATGGGACACTCTTCTATGTTATGTCAGCTGTAGTCACCATCTGGAGAGAATCCAAGATCACCATTGTCTCCTTCCTGCACCAGTGATTGTTAATTGTCAAAAACTTACAGTACTATATTTTCACCTACCCGGAACCATTCCTGGGTCAGGATTCCTAGAACTCCCCAATTGGTGTATCTTCACCCAATGATTGTCAGGTCTCATGACGTCTGCAAGCAACGAATTGAATCGGCAGGTTGGCATATGTATCCCCTTGCAGCAGATGCTGTCAGTATGGGACCAAAGAATAAACAGCCTACATTGGGTTATGGTTTATACCCACAGATACAAGGGCCTCAACATTTTCTTCAGTCAGTGGCAGACCAATCTCTCCCTCAAAGTGGGTGGAGGCAACCACCGATCTATCTAACAAAGGGTGAGACAGGCGAAGAAGACTTTGTTCCTAACAGAAGTGGCCGTCATCCAACATGTGAGAGATGAGTGCGGTAAGTGAGCTCCAGTCCACTTCAGCACATCAATCTATGGGGAAGCTATCGGGGTAAGCTCAAGAAAGCATCTACAGTGGTGCATATCGATCTTCAGAGCTGCATGTGACCAGTAGCATTACTGTTAAAAGCAGAAGCTGTTTTTGCATGGACCAAGAGGTCTATCCAGCAACAAGGGAAGTCACAATACCTTAATGTAAAAGGCTAAAGCCATTATATTACCCTGACAGAAGAATGGTCTCTGGACCAGGAGATGTTCTACTGAATCACCAGATGTTACAGCGACCCATTGGTCCCATGGCCATTTCGGGTAAAACCAGGGTGCGTGGTTTTAACTCCCTAAAAACTACTGTGGACAACAATCAGTAGAAGTCTGGTAAAAGACAATACAGGATCAAGTCTCATTAATGCTGATAGCCACGGATTGGCCCAAGAGGTCATTGTGGTAGTTGTTGTCCTCTCCTGATGGAATATGTCCAAAAGGACATTTTGGATACTTCCCCAGATTCCTCACCTACTGCCTCATGAGGACGTATTATGTCTGGCAAATCACCAGATATTATGGCGACCCTTACGTGGACCTAATGGCCATTTCGGATAACGCCAGAATACGTGGTTTTTACTCCCTAAAACTGCTAGGGACGACAACCCGTAGTAGTCTTGTAAGGACAAGACAGAATCATGCCTCAATACTCCTCTAATGGCTCAAGAAGGCATGGTTGTTCTCTCCTGATGCATGTGTCCAAAAGGACATTTTGGAGACTTCCCCAGAATCCTCACTTACTGTCACAGAAGGGCAGATTGTGTCTGGGTCTGGACCACCTATGATTGACAGCCTGAAGATTGACAGGCCTGATGAGCTGAGGCTTTTTAGAATTGGTGGTAAACATGATTCTGCTACTAAGAGCAGAACCCACAAAGAGAACCTCCCTGAGGGTGAAGGAGGTTTTCTATCCTGGTGTGAAGAATTGGACTTATATCACTGGCTAGAAAGGCGATCCTTCGATTTCTCCAGGATGAGTTTGAGAATGAGCTGAAGCTGCGACCGTCAAAGTACATGTCTCTGCTCTTCCAGACAGCTGACTGTCCCATAAATCCCTAAAACAGAGATTTATTAAAGCTATGCAAAGGATTAAAGCAACTGTAATGGATTCAACTCCCAGGAGGGTTCCGGGACTCGTCCTTCATCACCTTGCACGGCTCCGTTTTGAGTTCTTATCTTTACTTGAATTAAAATACCTGACCCTCAAGGTGCTTCCTAGTAGCTATTACATCTGCTAAACGCAGGAGTATGTTCAGACATTAGGAGCCACTGAACCATATCTTGTTATCCTTCAGGACTTCGTCTTTTACCCTTAAGGTTCCTTCCCTATCCAACATTACTCAGCAGATTGAGTTACCTGTTTTTGCCTAAACTCCTCCAATGAGGAAGCGTTACAGCGGCGCACTCTGGATGTGGGCGGAGCCTTGTGCCGGCACTCTCTGGTTGTGGGCGGAGACTTGAGTTTATTTAGTGAGAACCAGAGAAGTCAGAAGATTTTATCTGTATCTTTTTCAGAAAGGAACAGTAATTGGAAGTCCTCAAAAGCCACTTTATCCAGATGGATACAGCAGACTCTGTGTTACCAAGAGGTGAGAGTCCAAGTACCTGAATCCATTAAGGCCCTTACCACAAGGGCAATGTGTACATCCTGGGTGGAGGAGATGTGCATGCCCATTGATCAGATATACAGAACTGCATTGTGGTCTTCTTATACTTTTGGACATTAGAACCTCTGGGCAACCAATCTTGGTAAACCGGTTCTCATGGCTGCTGTATGATTCTCCCACCCTTTATGTGATCTTGCTATATCCCCATTATGTGCTGCTGCTTAGGACGTAAGGGAAAGTGGAATTTTATACTCACCGTAAATTCTCTTTCCTGTAGTCCGAAGCAGCAGCACAAACTAACCCTCCCTATAAAAGTTTATGCAGCATACCTTGAGTGTTTTGGGTTATGTTTTCCTAGATCGTTAGAAGTACACAAGGAGGCTGGGTCAGCATAGGGCCTTATAGGCGGGGCAATTAACTCTTTATTGCTTGTTACCATCTGTCCTATCATTGCAGGAAGATAGAATCTCCCCATTATGTGCTGCTGCTTCGGACTACAGGAAAGAGAATTTACGGTGAGTATAAAATTCCACTTTCTCCGGCGGCTCCATTTATTCTCTATGGAGCTGCTGGAAAGAGATGATTTTTTTGAAAAATGATGTAACTGAGATCTCTTGCTGTGAACACCAGACATTAAGAACATAGGAGGGAATTTACAAAGCCTGTACACCATTTTTTTTTTTTTGTCTAGGGAAGTTGAATTTTTTTCTACCATTTACTCCCCTATGCTAATGAAAACTAGGTGGGGCTTAGCAGGTGGTGTGCCAATTTTCTTTTTCTTTCAAATCAACTGGTTTCAGAAAGTTATCTAGATTTGTAATTTACTTCTCTTTATTAATCTCCAGTCTTCCCATACTTATTAGCTGCTGTATGTCTTGAAGGAAGGGGTGTATTCTTTCCACTCTGACACAGCGCTCTCTGCTGCCACCTCTGTCCATTTTGGGAACTGTCCAGAGCAGTAGTAGTAAATCCCCATAGTAAACCTCTCCTGTTCTGGACAGTTCCTGACATGGACAGAGGTGGCAGCAGAGAGCGCTGTGTCAGACTGGGAAGAATACACCACTTCCTGCAGGACATACAGCAGCTGATAAGTACTGGACGACTGGAGATTTTTAAATAGAAGTAATTTACAAATCTACATAACTTTCTGACACCAGTTAATGTTCCCCTTTGAAACAAATGTCCTGACATGGACAGAAGAGGCAGCAGAGAGACTGGAACGAATACCACACTTCCTGCAGGGCATACAGCAGCTGATAAGTAATAGAAGTAAATTACAACATACACCAGGGGACTTTTAGTTAGACTGAATTATGTTTATCATCATCTGTAATAATGTATTGTGGCCAGTAAAATGAAAAGATAAATTAATGTATATGTATTATTAATATTTTAGAAATTCCATTCACTCTGAAATTGTTCATCCTGAAAGAAAAGAGATTTCTAGAGTATTCGGTGAGGACATAGCTAATGCAATTCAAATACCGATAACTTTTAGGAGAAAGCAGAGGAATGAGCTTTTATGTAATTAGATTCACATGCTACATAACCAGGAGAACATATTCATAGGAGTTCTGTTCCTTCTACACTACCTGCAGATGCATACCTGATACTAATCATGGGCAGGCCACTTCTAATGGCAGAGAGGAAGGTCATTATTCTGCAGTTCTAGGTTCCCACACAGTATTTTTGCTCAGTATGTTTCACCCAAAACCAGGAGTCGACTGAAAACACAGCCTGTCATTAACGGTGAAGGCCCAGCTACTGACTGCAACCGTCCTCCGTCCCCCTTGCTATGAAACGTGCTTCATAGCACCATGACGTACATGTACGTCCAGGGTCATCTGGTGACAGACGGCCATGCCGTGGGTCGTCTAGGAGTTAAACGGGTACTCCACTAAAACATGGTGGGATGGTTTACACTATTTGCAAATGGTAACTAAGAGCCTCATTATTTTTATGGAGATTTGTTTTTAGCAGGTGGGGGGGGGGGCTGCTTTTAGCAATTTTCATATCTATATTGGGTCTGTATCTTGCCATTAGCTGTGAGCTGTTGGACTTTTTGTGTTTGTGTGAACTCCACTAAAAAAACATTTCCCCACATTTCTATTCCTGCTTCATCTGTTCTGCTTTCCTGCTCTCAGCTGCTGCCCAGGAAGTTCTGTAGTTGCTATTTTTCCTATTACTGGTGACCCCTCTTATCTCTAGCTACCGCCATTTTGTGGCAGCCTGTCAGTGTGCCGCCATTTTGTGCCAGCCTGTCAGTGTGCAGCCATTTTGTGTCAGCCTGTCAGTGTGCCGCCATTTTGTGTCAGCCTGTCAGTGTGCCGCCATTTTGTGCCAGCCTGTCAGTGTGCCGCCATTTTGTGCCAGCCTGTCAGTGTGCCGCCATTTTGTGTCAGCCTGTCAGTGTGCCGCTATTTTGTATCAGCCTGTTAGTGTGCAGCCATTTTGTGTCAGCCTGTCAGTGTGCCGCTATTTTGTATCAGCCTGTCAGTGTGCCGCCATTATGTGTCAGCCTGTCAGTGTGCCGCCATTATGTGTCAGCCTGTCAGTGTGCAGCCATTTTGTGTCAGTCTGTCAGTGTGCAGCCATTTTGTGTCAGCCTGTCAGTGTGCAGCCATTTTGTGTCAGCCTGTCAGTGTGCAGTCACTGCTCTGGGCTGGGGATTCTCTGTCCTGGCCTGTAAATTATCCCCCTTCCTCATTGCTAATTTGCATCAGTTGTCCTGTTACTTCTGATTGGCCTGCTAGTCACATGGTAGTTGCTGGCCAATAACCAGGCAGGCTGGGATAGGTCACATGCTCATGCTGAGGGAATCTCTCCTATATGGATGTCAGTAATGGCTGTGCACCTTCCCAGCTTTCTACTTCTACTTTCCTATATGGAATTACCTCACATATATCTGTCCATTACTTACTGTTATTTGCACAACTCTGCTACCTGGGAAAGCTGGGTGCCTGTATGTGTGACTCAGACTGAAGGGCAGAAGTGTATATGCTATTCCTGTACAGGCTTTCACATACCTCCCAACTGTCCCGGATTCCGCGGGACAGTCCCGTTTTCGGGCTGCTGTCCCGCGATCCCGGAACGGCCCCCCGTGTCCCGCATTATGTGTGGCCCCAGCTAAAAAAAACAATAAACCAGTAACTCACCTGTCCTCCGGTCCCAGCAGCTCCTCTCCCGGCAGAGCGCGCATTCCCGTCATCCTCCGGGGCGGGCAGCGGGGTATACAGTCACTGACTGTGCCGGAAGTGACCTGCAGCCTCTGTCATGACTCACTTCCGGTACAGTCAGTGACTATACCCTGCTGCCCGCCCCGGAGGATGACGGGAGAGGAGCTGCTGGGACCGGCGGACAGGTTAGTTACTGGTTTATTGTTTTTTTTAGCTGGGGCCACACTAATGGGGGGATTGGCTACTCTGTGGGGCATTATATGGGGGGATTGGCTACTCTGTGGGGCAATATATGGGGGGATTGGCTACTATGTGGGGCGTTATATGGGGGCATTGGCTACTATGTGGGGCACTCTATGGGGCATTGGCTACTATGTGGGGCACTATATGGGGATTGGCTACTATGTGGGGCACTATATGGGGATTGGCTACTATGTGGGGCACTATATGGGGGGATTGGCTACTATGTGGGGCACTATATGGGGGCATAGGCTACTATGTGGGGCATATATGGGGGGATTGGCTACTATGTGGGGCACTATATGGGGGCATTGGCTACTATGTGGGGCACTATATAGGGGTTGGCTACTATGTGGGGCACTATATGGGGATTGGCTACTATGTGGGGCACTATATGGGGGCATAGGCTACTATGTGGGGCACTATATGGGGGCATTGGCTACTATGTGGGGCACTATATGGGGCATTGGATACTATGTGGGGCACTATGTGGGGGATTGGCTACTATGTGGGGGATTGGCTACTATGTGGGGCACTATATGGGGGCATTGGCTACTATGTGGGGCACTATAATGGGGGATTGGATACTATGTGGGGCACTATATGGGGCATTTTTGGGGGGATTGGATACTGTATAGGGCACTATTCAGTCAGCAGCATGTGGTGACTGTAGGGGCGTGGCTATGGAGGGTTACTATGGGGGCGTGGCTATAGAGGGTTGCTATGGGGGCGTGGCTATGGGGACCGCGGCGCACATGTCCCTCTTTGCTCTTTGCAAAAGTTGGGAGGTATGCTTTCATGTCAACTCATAACTACCTGTGTACTGAGCGGGTGTGAGGGGGAGAGGTATATAAGGGGAGGTATACAGAGATAGCAGGAGAGACAGAGAAGGGGGAGGTATACAGAGATAGCAGGAGAGGCAGAGAAGGGGGAGGTATACAGAGATAGCAGGAGAGACAGAGAAGGGGGAGGTATACAGAGATAGCAGGAGAGACAGAGAAGGGGGAGGTATACAGAGATAGCAGGAGAGACAGAGAAGGGGGAGGTATACAGAGATAGCAGGAGAGAAGGGGGAGGTATACAGAGATAGCAGGAGAGACAGAGAAGGGAGAGGTATACAGAGATAGCAGGAGAGAAGGGGGAGGTATACAGAGATAGCAGGAGAGACAGAGAAGGGAGAGGTATACAGAGATAGAAGGAGAGAGAGGAGGGGCAGGTATATAGAGTTAGCAGGAAATGGAGAAGGGGAGGGTGAGGTGTGAGAGAAGAGGGAAATAGACAGAGAGTGAGGTGTTAGTGCAGACTGTACATCACCCTGCTTTCCTAGGTGCAGACACATCTTCAACTCATCCTAATTCCTGTGAGTGGCTGCAGTTTTGACTACTTTCTAAGCTTGGTTTATCAACACCTGGGAAAGTTGGGTGGTTGTTATCAAGAAGTGCTTTATTATCCCCCTATCTGTCTATATTTGCATCCTTCTCTCTGTCTATTCTTTCCATATCCCTTTTCACCTCACTCTCTGTCTCTCACTTCACTCTGCCCCTTCTCTGTCTCTTCATTTCCTGCTATCTCTGTATATCTCGCTCTGTTTCTGTCTCCATGTTGTTATAAGATCACAATCATCCAGCTGTGATGAAAGCCGGTGCAGGAATAACATATACACGTATGTCCTTCGGTTTGATTCACTCAGGCTGGCACCCAGTTTTCCCAGGTGCTGATAAGTCACTTTGTGATGGTTACATCCCCTCTGCAGGCTGAGGCAGGGGGGGCTGTGGGGTGTCTGTTGGGTTGTGTGATGTGATATCCTGGGCTGATGGTATTGGCCTCATTGATGTGAGGAGGTGGGGAGTGGGCTGTCTTAGCAGCAGTGGGTGTTACTGAGTGGGCTGTCTTAGCAGCAGTGGGTGTTACTGAGGGGGCTGGCATGGCAGCAGTGAGCATTACTGAGAGGGCTGGTTTAGCAGCAGTGGGTGTTACTGAGGGGGCTGGCTTAGCAGCAGTGGGTGTTATTTGGGGGCTGGCTTAGCCGCAGGGGTCGTTACTTAAGGGGCTGGCTTGGACACACAAGAAATGCTGGCCTCAGTAGTTTGGGACCTCACAGGCAAACACAATATGAAACAGGAAATGACGAGAATATAAATGGTAGGGAACAACTCCACAGCAGCCATAAAAAAGATCATATGGCAGCAAAACTTGGCAGGGATATTTAGATAAGCCTTAGACACAACACCAGCAATTTTAATTTTTTTTTTGCTGATAGTTGAACAACCCCTTTAAGTAACTTAGGGTTCCTTGCATTCTCCTTTTCTAATGTGTGGAGGTTTAGTAAAGCAGGTACTGTACGCTGTGTTCTGTGGATTTGATTAGGAGCCAAAGCCACCTGGCAGGGAAACCCATTTTCCTTATGACCGAGTATTTGGTAACTTGCTGTATTTTCCATTGCTTTTATTGCGGTCAATCGACATTATTAGAACAAGATGTTTGAAATGGATAAATCTGATGTACAGTAGGGTATATACCAGGTTTCTATGAGAAAAAGACTGGGTGTTATTCTTGTTTTATTTCTCTGAAAAAAAAGAGCTAGGGCTTATTTTAGGGTAGGCCTTATTTTCAGAGAAACACAGTATGCCCGTACACTGTAGCCCCACTTTATGGTATATAGCCGCCATACTGTATGTCCCACTGTTGTTAAACTCCTATACTGTAGACTCCCCTGTAGTTAGGCCTCTGTATTGTATACCTCCCTCCCCCTCTATAATATTTCCCCCATACTGTATACATCCCCCTTTCTGCAGGTAGTCCCCAGACTGTATACCCCCCCCCTCTGTAGTTGTTCCCCCATACTGTATACATCCCCCCCTCTGCAGATAGTCCCCATACTGTATACATCCCCCCTCTGCAGGTAGCCTTCATACTCTATAAATCCCCCCTTTGCAGGTAGTCCCCATACTGTATACCTCCCCCACCCTGTACTTCTTCCCCCATACTATATACCTCCCTCCCCCTCTGTAGTTCGTAGTCCCCATACTGTATACCTCCCCAATCTGCAGATAGTCCCCGTATTGTAGGTGTCACCACTGTTTTTGTCTCTCCTATGCACAGCTGATGTCAAAAGGGTTAATTGTTTTGTACCACATGTTTATATACTGACCAGTCAGAGGTGCTTATTTTCTTGACCTATCTCTTCTCAAAGCGAAGTTTGAGAGACTAGCTCTTTACAAAGTTTTCCTACTAGACACCAAAACAAAGATGCAGTGCTAAACTCACCTTGGGGAAAGAAGCCACCTAGGATAAATCTTGCCCACGCCAGGAATCTCTCTAAAAAGTGCAGTGCAGTCACCTAAAACAAGAGGAACTGACCCCAATAGGACAAAGCTACTGTGCAAGGTCTACGTATCCTACTGCGCAGCCCAAGACAACTGGGAAACCTTGGAAGTCTGTTCAACCCAGATAACCGACGACTGAGGCTCGTATTACCCACCTAGGACAGGTATCTCACAACTAGGGGCGGTTCAGAGCCACTACTGGCATCCGTGAGTATGGGTATCTATTTACCTCTCTACCTATACACCTGTTCCTGCAGAGCACATTCACTACTTTGGGTAGGGCTCCTCTGGCAACTACTCTCCTCTTCCTTCTCTCTACAAAACACCTACTTCTATAAGTACTGGTTCTACCTCACTGTCAGCAACAGCGTTTTGTGTAAAGATTTGCACCACTGTATCACGTGTACTGTTTAACTCAAGTCTTACTTCAGTAAAGTGTTATATTTTTGACTAAACGCTCAGGACTCAAATCTGTCAGTACCTGCACCCACACACACACCACCGTATACTTGGCTTATTTCCCCTTTCTGTGAGTGGCGGTGCCAACATCCTGGGTGGGTCTGCTACCACTCCGGGTTACCATGACAAGTGCCCAAGTGACCCTCAATACTCTTGGAGGTTACCGACCATTGGGGATAGCGAACTAGCCAAAGCAGGTTACCGCATCACAACACCAACGTGTTACATTACACCCGGTGCCCATCACAGAAGAAACAGGAAACAGATATTGAACGCGACATCACAGGAAGTAAAGAAATGGATGAATGGGACGGTCTGATTTTTTATAAAGAAGTGGGGCCGGATAAAAATCTATTTGAGTCAGCTGGAGTCAGGGTGGGTTGCGGATGATAAATAGTGATGGGGTGGGTGGCACAGAATGATAGGGGAGGTGGCATGAACCCTGTGATATAATATACTAAAGTAAATCAATATACAGTAAAGATAAATTAAAGGGGTTGGCCACTTTATAGTAAAATAGTTCAGTGTATAGTATTAGTAAGTGTACTCACTGTATATACTGGCAGCAGATCCCTGTGTACCTCATAGAGTTAAAATCAGACTCCCCTCCTTCAGGCTGAGGTGCCCTGCTCTGTGGTGATTCTGTCCATAAGATGGAGGAGCATGTGACCATGCCCCGCCCCTGTGTCCACCATAGGCATATACAGGCTCAGTGGAGGACACTGTGGGGGCGGGATATGGTCACATGCTCCTCCATGTCAGCCATCTTATGAACAGACTCACCACAAAGCAGGACAGCACAGGCTAGAGGAGGGAGCCTGGTTGTAATTCTCATTACATAAAAAGGATATTTTCTTCAATTTCCCATGCAATTTTGTCACAGTTTACTCCAAAAGTTTTATAGTCATCTAAAAAAAAAAAAAAAAAAGGAAAAAACAAATATAACAGAATGTAAACAGCGTGTGTATTTTACATGTTGGTTTAAAAGAAACAAATCACTTCCCTGAGGGAATGGGACATTGCCCCAGTACCTTATAACGTAGGTCAGCCCCCCCTCCATCTCTTACCTGTCCCCTATCCTGTGGATATGGGAGAAGTTGGTTTAAGTTGGACAACCTCTTTAAGTTCCCAGCACTCAGGCTGCCAATCAAGCATGAGGGGTTGGGAAAAGGGCGGAGGCAGTGTGACTACATGCCTCTGCAGCTCCGCCCAAATGTCTCGATACTGGGAGTCTGGACTGTTTTTTTAATTGTCGCTCTGCTAATGATCTAACCCTAACATCTTTGATAATCAGAACCTCCCACTCCCGCCCCCAAGACTTTTCTCGTGCTGCACCAGTTCTCTGGAATGCCCTACCCAAAGACTTATTCCCAACACTCACAGTTTCAAGTGCGTCCTCAAGACTCATCTCTTCAGGCTCGCTTATAACATTCCCTAAACTTGTTCCCCCTTCTGTTGTCCCCTCACTCTATATCTCTGACGGTTCCATGCACTTTATATGTTTTACTCACAATCAGACATTGGCGTATGACTGGCTCATCCTGTTCTTTCCAACTATGTACAATGGATGGACCATGGACAAATAAAGCACTTGTGCCTAGTGTCGGCCCTAGTTGTAGTCTGTAAGCTTCAATGAGCAGGTCTCGTATACACTTTGTATTTTTATTTATTCTAATTATTTAACTGTGTATTATGTAACCTCTGTACTGTATATATATTTATAAAAATAAAAAAAAAGTGCTGCGGAATCTCTTGGTGCTATTCAAGTAAATATTATATTATTATTTTATACATGCCCCCTCAGCTTCATATTCACACCACCTGCTGCCTGATTCATGCCCTCTCAGCCTCATATTCACACCACCCGCTGCCTGATTCATGCCCCCTCAGCCTAATATTCACATCACCCACTGACTGATTCATGCCCCCTCAGCCTCATATTCACACCATCCGCTGCCTGATTCATGCCCCCTTAGCTTTATTTTCACAACACCTGCTGCCTGATTTATGCTCCCTCAGCCTCATGTTCATGCCACCCACTGCCTGATTCATACCCCCTCAGCCTCATAATCACACCATCCGCTGCATGATTCATGCCCCCTCAGCTTCATATTCACACCACCCGCTGCCTGATTCATGCCCCCTCAGCCTCATATTTACACCACCCGCTGCCTGATTCATGCCCTCTCAGAATCATATCTACACCACCCACTGCCTGATTCATGCCCCCTCAGGGTAATGTTTACACCCCCGAGTCTGATTCACACCACCTCAGCCTCACATTTATTTATTCCACCTAAAAATCATATTCATACCTTGTTAGCCTGAATCACACCCTTCAGTCTCATATTCAGGCCACCTTTGGCCCGATTCATGCCCCTCAAGGGCATGAATCAGGAGAAGGAGAAGTCCGACCAGGGGCAAAATTTTTCTAATAGCAGGGGCAGGGGGGAAGATAAAAACTTACACCAACTCACCTTTCCCCTTGCCTCTCCAGCATTGGATTGCTGCTCTAAGACCCCCACCAGGCTCCGGGATCTCCACCAGAGCCGAAGTCACAACCCGGCTCATGGACTGGCCGGCCGTCCATCATGCGGGACCAGCATTCTCCCCCGAGTCGTGACGTCATCACAAATCAAGGAAAATTTCTTCAGGTGAGGGTCCCGGAGCTGGTCACGCTTCTCATTACGGGCATGGGGAGAGGTAATCAAAGATCCAGACTTCTCCTTTAATTTTATGCTTTTTTATACTAGTTGCTTTTTTAAAAATACTAAAAGGATACTTGTCAAATCCACAAACATGCAAGGCTAAACCTTTAAGCCTTACCATCAGTCTTCAGAGCAGACGCGATCATCTCTACACACTTGTCTCTCACAGAATTGCCTGTCACATAACTGTTTGATAGCAGAGCCAAAGATGGAGGACTACTACAAGTGGGGGAACATGCCAATGGGGCGCTCAGTCTAGGAGAAGATTACAGCTTTACTTAAAAGGGAAATACATAGAAAGGGAAATTAATATTTTGTTAACACTTTTAAGTCCTTCTCACCTTTCCTCTTTGGTGGTTGTAGAAGGTTTATTGGATCCGTTGCAACTTAATGAAGTTGGTGAAGACAAAGAGTGTCTCCTGGACAGATGAAGATGTAGAATATGGCTATATTACTGAGATAGGAACATTAAACACTCTATTACTTTATTAGTTAATATAGTAGTTTTACCTTTCCTCTTTGGTGTTTGTAGAAGATTTGTTGGATCCATTTCGACTTGATGAACTTGGAGAAGACATAGAGTGTCTCCTGGAGAGATGGAGATTTAGAATATGGCTAGAATCCTGAGAAATAATAACTAGAGATGAGCGCAACTCAAATGTGTGTTCGTGTCCGATCGTTCTGCATTTTAATACAGGTGGATGAAGAAGTTGGATGCAGTACAGACTCCCAAGGGCTGCATCCAACTTCTTCCACCACCAGTATTCAAATCGAACAATTGGATCCAAGCATGCTTAAGTTGCGCTCATCTCTAGCAGTATTTGGATGATGAGAGCTGCTAGGGGTGACATCCAGGACTGAGTTGGCAGGGCGCGACAGCAGAAAAAGTGTACGGACGTGTACGGGGGGTTGGTGATGATGACCAGGTCTGTAACTATGGGGGAGGTTACCAACGGCGGCTGTGGGGTGGGTGTGATGCTGGGGGGGGGCTCGGTGATGGGGGATCTCCCTGGTACTACTCCCCCATCATCTGCTCATACTATGAGCAGATGATGGGAGTAGTAGTAGTGTCTATCTGTCCCACTTGCACGAAGCAGGGAGGGAAGGAGGAAGTAGTTAGATGCACCGGCACCTCTCTCCCTCCCTGCTCGGTGCCCTCCATTTGGGGAGCAAGTGTCCTTGTTACCCAAATTATTCCATAAACATAGTCCATAAATAAACATAGTCCATGAATAAAGGGTAGTTTTTACATTACATCCACGTTACATTACTCTTCCATACACTTCAATACAGACTTCTACATATACTGTGCCCCCTGCTGGACACTCCATAGGAATTACACCTGATTCGTGACGTCACGGTTTTTGAGAGAATTTGAAGTCTCCCTGATCTACTAAATTAAGAGAAATAGCACTATACTGTATATGCATAATGAATGTAGATTTTGGCCGGAGTTGTCCTTTAACACTCTGTTTTACCTTATTAGTTAATATACCAGTTTTACCTTTCCTCTTTCCTGGTGTTTGTTAATGATTTGCCGGATCCATTAGGACTAGATGAAGTTGGAGAAGACATGGAGTGTCTCCTGGAGAGATGGAGATTTAAAATATGGCTAGATTCCTAAGAGATAATAACTAGAGATGAGCGCAACTCAGTTGCGAGTTGAGCTCATCTCTAATAGAATTTAAAGGGAATTTGTCAGCTGCAATTCACGTTCCAAACTGCTGATGCTGTTAGATATTTATTAGATCAGGGAGACACATGGTACTTTTCATATATCTATCTGTGGTTCCAGAATATAGAAAAGTACTTTTATTACATAATATGAAGAGTCAAAGGGGCTTTCCCAAGCTCCTGAACAGCGCTAAGCTGTAGCAGCTCCTCCCTCCCTCTCCCATACCTGACCCTGCTTCCAGGTGTCAATCAAACAGGAAGGGGAGGGAGAGAGGAGACATCGCAGCTTGCAGCAGACCAAGAGCTTGGAAAAGCCTCTTTGATACCTTGTACCAGAGAATAAAAGCATTTCTCTGCATCCTGGAAGCACAGCTGGATATATGAAAGGTACCATGTGTCTCCTTGCCTAGCAGCTATCTAACAGTGTGAGCAGTTTGAATAATGAATTACAGACAACAGATTCCCTTTAAGACTCTGTTTTATGTTATTTGTTAATTTAGCAGTTTTACCTTTCCTCTTTCCTGGTGTTTGTAGATGGTTTGCTGGATCCATTAGGACTCGATGAAGTTGGAGAAGACATGGAGTGTTTCCTAAAGAGATGAGGATTTAGAATATGGCCAGATTCTTAACATTTGACACTGTGTATTACTTTATTTGTTAATATAAGTTTTACCTTTCCTCTTTGGTGTTTGTTTGGTGTTTGTTGGGTCCATTTCGACTTGATGATATTGGTGAAGACATGGACTGTCTCCTGGAGAGATGAGATCAAGCAATGTGACTAAATTTCTAAGCGATAGGAACAATAATTACTCTGTAGGACTTTATTAGTTAAAGGGTTATACCTATGTGGGACCACTAGAGGTGGTCTGGAAGAATAGCCAAATCCAGAAAATTACTTAATTCCCATTTGCTTTAATGGGAGTTGCGGAAATTGCGTAGCATAAAAGAAAATTGTGTAAATCGATAGATATAGTTGTTTATGGCTCCCTGAACTCTGTTGGCTTAGGAGGGGGAAGGGGGGGGCAGGTGAGGTGAGAAGTTCACGATTGGAAGATGGGTGTTGGTCCCAGAGTTGGCACCCACATCAAGGAGACATGTATGGAATATCTTGTGGACATGCTATAAGTGTCCCAGATGGGTATAACCCTTTAAAATAACAGATTTACCTTTCATCTTTGTTGTTACTGGAAATGTTTGCGCCAGAAGATGATGGTAATGTAGTATTTAAAGACAGTCGCCTGGAGGAGAAAGCAGTCGTGAGGATAGATAATTTAGAATTGTATACTTTATTGACTCATCCCTAGGCCATGGCTCCGATATGTGCAGTGACCCTGTTTAAAGGTACATAGAGCACCAGAGCTGTAGGCACTTTGTGTCATCGTATTGTGCTTCCATAAGGTTAAAGAGCCGTTCTGGTTGAGGAGAATATCTCCCATATAGCATCCAGTGTAGCATGGTTCTGCATAATGTGGAAAGCCTATGTTGGTATTATTCCTCCATACGAGTTAGAGATTGTACCCAGACATAATTCTGTATTCTGTATTCTCACCTTTCTTGCTTCTTGGAAATATTGGATGAAGTTTGAACATCAGTTGAATGGCTTCTGCAAAGAAGAGATAAGTATATTTATCAGACTAGGAGGTCATGCCGAACAACCTGCTGAGAAGACCCCTCCTTATCTAGATCACATTTATCCATGGTGGGTTCTCTCTGTATGTTGTCTATGAAAGCTGGCGCTGTATGGGTAGACCACCCAATTATCTGACTGAAGACCTTATGGGCAAGTTTATCCATTGGAATCCCTTTAAAAAGATCACACATTGGACTTTTTGGGATTTTGAATAATTTGGAAGCATTAAACAT
Organism: Dendropsophus ebraccatus; assembly: GCF_027789765.1. Lineage (NCBI taxonomy): Eukaryota > Metazoa > Chordata > Amphibia > Anura > Hylidae > Dendropsophus > Dendropsophus ebraccatus. The sequence continues at coordinate 150,170,718 of NC_091458.1, forward strand.
ACCCTGCTATCCACCCAACCTGGGCCCCTCCCAGTGTACAGGCACACTGATGTGGAACTATAGATGGCACCTGTGTTCATATGTAGCCCCCCTATAGTAGATTAACCCCTGTGTAGGTCCTCTTATAGTAGATGCCCCTTTGTGTAGTCCCCCATTTAGTAGATGACCTCCTATGTAGTCCCATATAATAGATGGCCCCCTTGTGTAGACCCCCTATAGTAGATGGCCCTCTGTGTAGTCCCCCTTTAGTAAATAACCCTCTCTTTAGTCCCCCTTTAGTAGATGGCCCTCTGTGTAGTCCCTCTTCAGTACATGGCCCTCTGTATAATTTCCCTTTAGTAGATGGACCCCTGTGTAGTCCCCTCGCTCAGTTCAGATCCCCTAATAGGGATAAATAAAAAAAAACTAAATTCACTTCCCTCACACTCCCCCGTTTCTGCAGGTCTCATGGTGCTTCTCTCTCTTCGGCACAGGCATCGTGTGTTACAGACATGCACCGGAAGTCTTGGCCACCTATCAGCGCCCGAGCACAGTTTGGAGTGTTGTGGACCCCCCAGAATCCTCAGGCCCCAGGTAGCTGCCCAAGCTGCCTACATTATGATCAAGGACAGGGAGGGTGCAGACCAAATAATTCTGCTGTCGGGGAAGTAGCCATGCTAGTGGTGTGCCATGCTGAGGACCAGGAATGAAAGATGGAGCCATGCTGGGGGTGAGCCATTCTGAGGACCAGGAATGGGAGATTGAGACATGCTGGGGATGAGCCATGCTGAGGACCAGGAATGGGAGATGAAGCCATGCTGGGGGTGAGCTATGCTGAGGACCAGGAATGGGGGATGGAGACATGCTGGGCGCGAGCCATGCTGAGGACCAGGAATGGGAAATGGAGCCATGCTGGGGGTGAGCTATGCTGAGGACCAGGAATGGGAGATGGAGACATGCTGGGGGTGAGCTATGCTGAGGACCAGGAATGAGAGATGGAGACATGCTGGGGGTGAGCTATGCTGAGGACCAGGAATGGGGGATAGTCATGCTGGGGGTGAGCTATGCTGAGGACCAGGAATGGGGGATAGTCATGCTGGGGGTGAGCTATGCTGAGGACCAGGAATAGGGGATAGTCATGCTGGGGGTGAGTTATGCTGAGGACCAGGAATGGGAGATAGAGACATGCTGGGGGTGAGCTATGTTGAGGACCAGGAATGGGGGATGGAGTCATGCTGGGGGTGAGCTATGCTGAGGACCAGGAATGGGAGATGGAGAAATGCTGGGGGGGGAGCTATGCTGAGGACCAGGAATGGGGGATGGAGTCATGCTGGGGGTGAGCTATGCTGAGGATCAGGAATGGGAGATGGAGACATGCTGGGGGGGGGAGCTATGTTGAGGACCAGGAATGGGGGATGGAGTCATGCTGGGGGTGAGCTATGCTGAGGATCAGGAATGGGAGATGGAGACATGCTGGGGGGGGAGCTATGCTGAGGACCAGGAATGGGGGATGGAGTCATGCTGGGGGTGAGCTATGCTGAGGACCAGGAATGGGAGATGGAGACATGCTGGGGGTGAGCTATGCTGAGGACCAGTAATGGGGGATGGAAACATGCTGGGGATGAGCCATGCTGAGGACCAGGAATGGGAGATGAAGCCATGCTGGGGGTGAGCTATGCTGAGGACCAGGAATGGGGGATGGAGACATGCTGGGCGCGAGCCATGCTGAGGACCAGGAATGGGAAATGGAGCCATGCTGGGGGTGAGCTATGCTGAGGTCCAGGAATGGGAGATGGAGACATGCTGGGGGTGAGCTATGCTGAGGACCAGGAATGAGAGATGGAGACATGCTGGGGGTGAGCTATGCTGAGGACCAGGAATGGGGGATAGTCATGCTGGGGGTGAGCTATGCTGAGGACCAGGAATGGGGGATGGAGACATGCTGGGGGTGAGCTATGCTGAGGACCAGGAATGGGGGATAGTCATGCTGGGGGTGAGCTATGCTGAGGACCAGGAATGGGGGATGGAGACATGCTGGGGGTGAGCTATGCTGGGGACCAGGAATGGGGGATGGAGTCATGCTGGGGGTGAGCTATGCTGAGGACCAGGAATGAGAGATGGAGACATGCTGGGGGTGAGCTATGCTGAGGACCAGGAATGGGGGATAGTCATGCTGGGGGTGAGCTATGTTGAGGACCAGGAATGGGAGATAGAGACATGCTGGGGGTGAGCTATGTTGAGGACCAGGAATGGGGGATGGAGTCATGCTGGGGGTGAGCTATGCTGAGGACCAGGAATGGGAGATGGAGACATGCTGGGGGGGGAGCTATGTTGAGGACCAGGAATGGGGGATGGAGTCATGCTGGGGGTGAGCTATGCTGAGGATCAGGAATGGGAGATGGAGACATGCTGGTGGGGGAGCTATGCTGAGGACCAGGAGTGAGAGATGGAGACATGCTGGGGGTGAGCTATGCTGGGGACCAGGAATGGGAGATGGAGACATGCTGGGGGTGAGCTATGCTGAGGACCAGGAATGGGGGATGGAGTCATGCTGGGGGTGAGCTATGCTGAGGACCAGGAATGGGAGATGGAGACATGCTGGGGGGGGAGCTATGTTGAGGACCAGGAATGGGGGATGGAGTCATGCTGGGGGTGAGCTATGCTGAGGATCAGGAATGGGAGATGGAGACATGCTGGTGGGGGAGCTATGCTGAGGACCAGGAGTGAGAGATGGAGACATGCTGGGGGTGAGCTATGCTGGGGACCAGGAATGGGAGATGGAGACATGCTGGGGGTGAGCTATGCTGAGGACCAGGAATGTGAGATGGAGACATGCTGGGGGTGAGCTATGCTGGGGACCAGGAATGGGAAATGGAGCCATGCTGGGGGTGAGCTATGCTGAGGACCAGGAATGGGAAATGGAGCCATGCTGGGGGTGAGCCATGCTGAGGACCAGGAATGGGAGATGGAGACATGCTGGGGGTGAGCTATGCTGAGGACCAGGAATGTGAGATGGAGACATGCTGGGGGTGAGCTATGCTGAGGACCAGGAATGGGGGATGGAGACATGCTGGGGGTGAGCTATGCTGGGGACCAGGAATAGGAGATGGAGACATGCTGGGGGTGAGCTATGCTGGGGACCAGGAATGGGTTCCTCAGTACTCAAGGAAATAAAGCTGACCACATTTCTTTACTGTCACTGATTATCACAATTCTTTACTGTCACTGATGTTATGACATATGGAACACTTTACCGTTTCAGCTTTGAGTCCTTAGAAGTTTTCTCGTAGTTCTGAGCTGGAGAACGACTTTCAGGACAGTCGCTGCAAGAGAGAGAAATCTTGTGATGAAAAGGGATCTCAATGTGTCATGTTTTCTACAGGAAAGATGGGAAATAGAGTGATGTCGCTCATGTTCTCTAATACTTGTAGCATAGTGTATGATCACAGCCTTGCCGCTGACATTTCTTGGAGATATATGGCTGAGAAACACTGACTCAGAACATTCTCTTCATGTAGTTTAAAACCCTATAGGGTCTCATTTCCTTATATCACTAAGGACCGTCAGCTTATTTATTGACAGAATTTTGTTTTTATCAGCACGGAACTTAGCAGGGACAACACAAACAAGTGTTCCTTTTAAATCAACTGGTGTCAGAAAATTATATACATTGGTAATTTACTTCTAGCCTTCCACTACTTATCAGCTGCTGTATGTCCTGCAGGAAGTGGTGTATTTTTCCAGTCTGACACAGTGCTCTCTGCTGCCATCTCTTTCCATGTCAGGAACTGTCCAGAGCAGTACAAAATCCCCATAGAAAACCTCTCCTGCTCTGGACAGTTCCTGACATGGACAGAGGTGGCAGCAGAGAGCACTGTGTCAGACAGGAAAGAATACACCACTTCCTGCAGGACATACAGTAGCTGATAAGTACTGAAAGACTTGAGATTTTTTTAAAAGAAGTAATATACCAATCTATACCGTGTTTCACTAGGAGTCTTGGAACATGACTAAGGATATATGTCATACAAAAAATATCTCCAAATAGAATGAATATCCTCAGAGAAATCATCCAGGGATGTAGTGAGAATTTGGTTGGACCCCACAGGGGTTTAGGGAAAGCTTTTAGCGTTGGACCATAAATTTTATTTTATTTATTTATTTATTTTCAGTTAAAATAATGTTTTTGGCTAAAAATTCCTAATTTCCACAGACAATAAGTACCAAAGACATGTTATCTAAGGCTATGTTCCCACTACATACAGATGAGAGCAATCAACGGGCAGAAATAATGTTCATAATCAATAATTCCGGCCATAGTTTTACAACAATGGCCGTTGTTTAGCGTTAGACAGCGGCCATTCACTAAAGAACGATCATTGTTAGTACATAGTGGGAACACGGCCTAAGAGTGTAATAAATATTTAAACCCGAGAGGTGTTTGAGGTAAGTTTTTAGCCTTTGGGCATAAAAATTAGATTTTTTTTCTAATAATATGTACATTTATCTCAAAAATACTAATTTCTACAAGGAATAAGTGAAATTGCTGACGCTTATATTCTGCAAATTTCATATCTAAGGTATAAAGGATTTCTTGGTGGGCTCTACCCTCAAAAATGCATGTTATTGTTGCTGGACAGTGCTATAGGGGCGGGGCTTAGCAGCCATTGTGTTCCTTATCTCTGCCCACATCTGTGCTGTAGGCCCCACCCCTTCAGTTACATCATCATCATCGTCTAGGCCCCACCCATTCTGCAGCATCATCAGAATGGGCCGACCTAGAGGCCTAGGCCCCGCCCCCTTCACAGTGTCATTAAAATGGGCCAACCTAGAGACATAGCCCCCGCCCTCTCTGTGACACCCAGATTAGAGGGGACGGGACCTAGGACTCTAAGTCGGCCCATTCTAAAGATGCTGCTGAGGAAACGGGGGCCTAAACGGCAATTACAGAGGATGTAGGGCCTGCGGTGCAGATGTGGGCGGAAATGTGGGGCACGGCAGCCGTTAAACCCTGCCCCACGGCACTGTCCACCAACAGTAACATGCATTTTTGAGGGGAGAGACCACCAAGAAATCCTTTATACTGTAAGATATGAAATGTCCAGAATTTAAGATTAAAGTGACACTGTCTCCCCCTTTCTGGATGAGGACTTCTCTACACAGCTGTGAAGCCTAAATTCTGCAGTTTTTATGCCTTACTTTATTATAGATTTCTTGCTGCTTGGTCCAGTGAAAAATGTTTTTATGGTTAGTGGATTGTGCCACCTGAGCGGGGCTTCACAGTCATAGCGCCACCTGGCCCCACCCACATGTGTGCTGTAGGCCCGCCCCCTCTGTGACGTCATAGGAATATAGGCCCTGCCTCTTTCAGTGGCCGGCCTAGAAGTCTAAGCCCCATCCCCTCTTGGTCAGCCCATTCCTATGGCTGCTGAGGGGGCGGGGCCTATACACAAATTACATCACAGAAAGCGCTGCAACCATGAACCCACACAACGATGAAAAACATTTTTACTGGACCAAGCACCAAGAAATCTGTTATAAAGTAAGGTATGAAAACGGCAGGATTTAGCCTTTACAGCTGTGTAGAGACGTCCTCATCCAGAAAGGGGGTGACAGTATCCCTTTAAGAATGGTGCTGAGAACCGGAAACGGGGAGACAATATCACTTTAAAAATACATTCCCTTTCTAGATGAATGAGCATGAGGAGTTTTGCTATGTGCACTTTTATGGAATGGCTTGTTGTATTAGTATTATACTGTAACTATGCTGTTCACCATTTTGGGTCCTGGGTCGCAGGCTGCTGGCTTAGAGATTTGGAGCTTTCGGGACGTGGACTGCAAGATAGAAGAGAGAAGAGTCATTGATGGTATAAAAATGAAACATTTTTACAATTCTATAGTATACTATCATAGGAGAAGAAGACAATTATATTCCTCTGTAAATATGGGCCGTAGAAAACCATGTCAGTGCACACTATGAAGCGAGCAGCTCCGGCCGCAAGCTTCATAGTGTGCTGTGGGGAGTTCTGATGCGGGTGCTCAAGGATGCGCCTGCATCAGAACCCTGCGGCCAAAAAGATCATCTTTTCAGGGTCATCTTTTCAGAGACCTGCCGCTCCGCGACCCGGCCGGGTCACGGAACAGCCGGTCTCTTACACCATGTGAGCATGGCCTAAGGGCCCTATTCTGCCGGACGATTATGTCTTATTCAATGCGAACGTTTTGCAAACGAGCAACGATAAAAATAGGTCCCGGTCTTATAAAGTGATCAACGATTTCTCGTTCGGTCGTTAATCGTTAACTGCATTTCAACCGAACGATTATCGTTGAACGATTTAACGATAATCTGAACGATAATCGTCCGGTGGAATAGGGCCCTAAGATCGGGCAGTGTAATAGGACCTTAATAGCCTAGGAGTAGTGTTCAGTGGACCTGTCAAACGGTTTGGCTTTGTTAACGGTCTCCTGAATGCTCGCCATGAGATTCCCCACAGCTGCAGGAGGTGCATGCTGCCCTAGGGAGTCCTAGAAAAAATGGATACAGCCATAGACTGCCAACTTCTGCAGACATGGAAAATCGAATTCCAAGTGTTCAGTTTGAAAGGTCCGTTCAACACTACCGAGGAGGTCTCTCACAGAACCCCATTCTGCTTCCAGAATTAGGCTATGTTCACACTACGTAAAAGTACGGCTGTTGTTGCCATCGGCATTGTATGGGTGAACAATACCTATTGTTCTATGGGATCACGGCCGGAGCGTACACACATCGTATGCGCTCCGGACGGGATCCTGCACAGGCCGCAATAACTGACATGTCAGTTTTCTGCGGCCGTAGGAAACCCTGTCAGTTCACACAGTGAAGCGAGCAGCTCCGGCCGCTTGCTTCATTGTGTGCTATGGGAAGCTCTGATGCGGGCGCGCGCTGATGCGCCCACATCAGAGCTCTGCGGCCGGAAAGAACATCCGGGCAGACAGATCATCGGGATGATCCGGGCAGAGACCGGACGTTCCCTATACGTTGTGTGAACATAGCCTAATAGTAGAATTTATATTCACCTATAGGGGTGAGATCTGCGTCATATCACTATCAGTCATTACTCCTACCAAGTATAGCAGTTTTGATAAGAGACATGTACTTGAGAATAATCCCATGTTGTATTGCGGACCTCTGCTATCCTGACAGCAATATTGTCATGTCATTTATAGGCTATAATTCCTGCTGAGTGCTCAGATCACAACTTATCTAGAATGGTCTCGTATTTTGCGTATGTGTAATCCATACAGTGACCTCATACACATCCTACAATTGTACTTAATTATGGACTTTCCAGCACTTTAATGACCATAGTTATCGAGCCGCTGCCATCTAATAGCCTTTATGTACACTTTACATGGCTCATTATTGGGTTTTTTCTATTATTACACAGTTTCTCTATTAACTGATAGCATTCAGTGTTAGCAGACGGTTACTGTAAGACTATAGTAGATATCGGCATTGGTTGCCAATTAAAGATGTACTCTTGTAAAATCTCCAGCCTTCCAGTACTTATCAGCTGCTGTGTGTCCTGCAGGAAGTGGTATATTCTCTCCAGTCTGGCACAGTGCTCTCTACTGCCACCTCTGTTTAAGTCAGGAACTGTCCATGCTCTTGCTCATGCTCTGGATAGTTCCTGACATAGACAGAGGTGGCAGCAGAGAGCACTGTGGAAAGAATACACCACTACCTGCATGACATACAGCAGCTGATAAGTACTGGAAGACTGAAGATATTTTAATAGAAGTAATTTACAAATCTGTATACATTTTTGACATACGTTGATTTTTTTTCCCCTCTGGGGTACCCCTTTAAGAATAAACATTTTATATATAAAAACGGTTGTTAAACTGGGTACTTAGAATGGGTGCACATCTTGTATGGACTGTAAAGAGAATGTGTGAATGCACCTTACACTGTCACAGTGGCGGCCTATAGGAAACTTTACTACAAGCAGCCTTTAGTAATAAGTAATAAGCCTATTTGTATGTTACCTTCCTTTCTCAGGGTGCGGGCTCTTATCAGTGGCAGAGGGAAGCCTGTGGGTGACATAGAGTTTTGTATAGTTTTAGTGATTTTAGTAAAGTTAGTAAAAAAAATAGATTTCATCGGCCAAACATGCTCCCACCACTGCCGGTTTATAAGCTGAAGTCCATCTCCGCCCAGGGACCACCTTTTCCAGGCGGTCCCGGGCGGTATCCCCCCTGTGCACAGAGGTGGCAGCCTGAGGTTTACAAGCGCAGATCAGTACAAAGCAAAACTCATCTGATTCGCTCATTGTGGCAGACCACACAGCTGCTAAGGGGTCCTGGACAACCAAGAGCCCAGACTGCATTGCATCCACCCCCTGCCAGCCTTATACAGGCTCTGTCAGCACATAAGACCCCCTCCCCCCCCCACACACACACATTTGCTGGCTCGCCAGCCTCCCCCCCCCAACTGGCATAAGCCAGTGGCATAGCTACCATAGAGGCAGGCCAGGCAGCTGCTATGGGGCCCATGCTGTTGAGGGGGCCCAAGGATGCACAGGGAAGACAATAGGCGTCCTGTGTCCTTCTGCTTAACGCATTATGTACTGCAGTGTGTAAGTGACCCAAAGTTCACTTACCTGCTGCACAAAAAAGGGGTTCAAAAGCAGAAGACAAGAAGATCTCTGGTTCACTGCTCTGATAACCTGGATCTCTGTTTTCCTGCTGCAAGCTTCGAGGTCAGGGGTTATCAGTGCATGAGCAGAGAAGCAGAGAGCTCATTTTCTTCTGCTTTTTAACCTGTTTTGTGCTGCAGCATGTAAGTGAACTTTGGGTGACTTACACACTGCAGTACATAAGGGGTTAAGCAGAAGGTAGTCCGCTCCTGCACCTTGAACCACAAGGGCTCCTAATGGGCTTTTGCTATGGGGCCCTGGCATGAGCGATGTTATTCAGTCATGCATCGGGGAGTCAGTAGAATGGAGTAGCGCTGTGGGCTTCATTGGACTGGGGATATATGCATGAGGGTAATGGGCAGCCAGGCTGTCCGTGGGGGGCAGGGAGCTGTCAATGCCAGGTGATGCCCTGCCAAAGACTGACCGCGAGGGGGGGGGGATTCATGGGGCTCCATGCCGTTTTTCTGTTGTTAGAAAATAAGAAATAAATAAATCTAGCAACCAGGAGTGGGGAAGGCAGAGGAAATGGATGCTTTACCAGTAAGTACAATGCAGTCTGTAATACTGCTAATGTACTCTTACTAAGATAAAAACCGGACCATTATGGGTAAATGGATTCATCACTGAGATTCGGGCTCCATTATGACTGGAGGTCAGTTCACCCGTAAAAACAGAGCCTTAGTTTGATATATATATACTATATATATATATATTTATATATATATATATATATATATATATATATATATATATATATATATATATATAATATCTCTACCATTCTTACCGTTTCACATGTAACTTCTTTTCTTCTTTCTCCTTTCTTTATATGCAATTAGAGAAGAGATGAAAGGGGAGAAAAAGAGACGTTGTAGTTGTAGATAATATGAAGGACTCCTACCTTTGCTTTTTTTTTTTAACATGACAATTCATATACAATTAAGCAACTTTGCAAGAATAAAAATGTATACAGAATTGTTCTTACAAGTGCTATGCAGACTATGTGTCACCATGGTAACAGACAACAAATTTTGTATACTCTGACCCCTTCTCTCACTGACTTATGGCTAAAGTTATATTCAAAGTATTAAAGAAAATGTATCAATTTCCGTAATACATTTTTTTCCTATATGACCAGGTTGGCGCTGAAGCGTAAGTCGCATTGGTGCCGTCGATTTTTCAAACCGCCACCTGGTTATTGCCACCTCCACCGGTTTCTCGTTATGCAAATAGGGTCGCTCGGTACACTGCAGATGAGCCCGGCGCCCCCTGTGCATCGATATTCCCTCCTCCCAACCAGACTTCATCCTGAAAGAGCTGCATCTCCCAGTTGAGGAGACATTAGGGCTTTGGGGTCGCTGGGCCAGTCTGCAGTGCACCAAGCAACCTTATGTGCATATTCAGAAACCGGCGTAGGAATCAGATGGAAGTTTGAAAAATGGATGGTGGTGCCAGGATCTAACCGCTAGTGCCAACCAGGTAATTTTTTTTAAATTGTACAGTAAAATCAAAAAATAAAGAAAATAGAGGGCCTCACCATTAGTTGTGATCTTCTTTATTTTGGTGCTTAATAGAGATGAGCAAACCTCGAGCATGCTCGAGTCCATCCGAACCTGAACTTTCGGCATTTGATTAGTGGTGGCTGCTGAAGTTGGATAAAGCCCTAAGGCTATGTGGAAAACATGGATATAGTCATTGGCTGTATCCACGTTTTCCAGACAACCTTAGAGCTTTATCCAAGTTCAGCAGCCCCAGCTAATCAAATGCCGATCGTTCGGGTTCGGATCGACTCGAACCCGAACCCAGTTCGCTCATCTCTAGTGCTTAATTAAAAAACACACATTCGGGGCTGATATGTAGGGCGCCAGCTCTAAGATGAATTGAGGCAACAGCTGGTTCGCGCACATGCGCGCTTCTTCGGGCCTACCTAGGTAGGTCCGAAGAAGCGCACATGCGGGCGAACCAGCTTTTACCTCAATTCATCTAAGTGCTGGCATCCTACGTATCAGCCCCGAATGTCCTGTGTGTTTTTAAATTAAGCACTGGAATAAAGAAGACCACAACTAATGCTGAGTGCCCTCTCCTATTTTCTTCATTTTTTGATTATTCTGGACATACATATCTTCTGGGAAAGTAAGCACCAACCAGTGACTTTATACTTTATACTGTGCATCCAAAACTTGCTGTCTACATATAACCCTATGCCGCCTATGTACTCCTATGGTAGTGCCGGTGTCTGTTACTTCTTTTGGATTGGTTTTTGAAATTGTACATTTGCTTTAATGTACATTACATCAGTGTATATGTCAGCTTTAGGGATGAGCGAATTAACAGTACTGGTAAAGCGTTTAGGCTTGGAGATCAGCTAGTCAGCCTGCTGCCTTTGAACTTCATGCCACTCTGCTTCAGATGCCTGAAAAACTGGGAGAAGTTTTCCAGGACTGGATCCAACTTTTCCAGGCACCCAGACCTGAGCGGCATGTAGCAGCAGGCTGACAGCCGACCACCCAGCCTAGCGAAGTGCTTTGCTTCACTACTACTGTAAACTCGCTTATCCCTAGTCAGCATAGTAAGAATAAAGGCATGCATGTAAAACAGTCTACCCTCACTGGGCCTATTGAGTTCAATGGACTGAACATAGTCTAGTAGTGATTATGTTTTAGTTCATGTTCAGACATATACTGCCAGGGACAATGAAAAAACATGGTTGCAAAAGTATGCATAGCTTTTACTAGTTTTGTTGTCTTTTATTTCTTACTTTTCATGATCAACCTTGGTAGGAGAATGCACAACCGCACCAGCAGGGGCTCCATTGTTCTTGTATGAATTTTCTAAGAAATACACAGAAATGGGAAGCACATTGTCGCACTTTTATAAGTGTCTTTTCTGTCATTAAATTTACATAATATGAATATATACATATAAATTTACATAAATATGACAGTAACATACCCAACAGTCTTTTCCAATCTCGGATAATGGATTTGGCAAGCTCTCCAATCTCCTGATCCTTACTTTGCTTCTTTAGCTTATTCACAGTCACTCCAATCCTTGTGCTCTGGAAAAGGGGGGAAAATGTACCTAAGTTTTTTTTTTTTTTTGCACAAACCACCCCTAACCACTTGCCTCTAACAACCCCTTATCGCTAATGGTCTGTGTAGTATAAGTACCCTTAGTATAAGTACCCTTAGGAGGGAGACTGTTACTTGAAATCTCTGTAGCTCCTTCAACAGATCCAGAATACGATCCTGTAATAATTGCAAAGCAAAAATAATTATTGATTCCACAAAGTAATTACAATAGAGCCCCCTGCTCCATCTAGTATTTCCTTTACTACCTAAGCTATCGGCATCATGTTATAGAGCAGAAAGAGCTGATCGGATTGATATATATCTTTATGGGAAAAGATTTTGTTTAAGTTATAATTTATTGATTGAACTCTCTGATGTTTCTATGTCCAGTCCATTGAGTGACCCCGCCCACTGGACTCCTTAACACAGAATGAGCAGGGATTTCAATCAACATATTACTAGTTGTACTGAATCTTTTCCCACAAAGATATATATCAATCTGATCAGCTCTCCCTGCTCTATAACATGATGCCGATAAATTAGACAGCACTGTCTTGGTGACAGGTTCTCTTTGAGACTTGCCTGATATATTTTACCATTTTTGTAGCCTGTCTTTGGACCCATTCAGTTAAACTAAAAAAAGGCCAAAACTTTGCAAAAGTGGTAGTGTATTTCTATAGTTGCTTTAGGCTGTGTGCGTACTATGGGGGAGATTTATCAAACTGGTGTAAAGTAGAATTGGCCCAGTTGCCCCTAGCAACCAATTGCAACCTTTCATTTTCCAAAGTATCTGTGAAGAATAAAAAGTTGAATCTGATTGGTCGCTAAGGGCAACTAAGCCAATTCTGCTTTACACCACATTGATAAATCCCCCCTATATGTCTATTTAGGCTAGGTTCACACACAGTACAACAGAAGCCAAATGAAGTGATCTCTCAACTTACATTGGCCTCAGGATACAATATACAACATACAATTTAAATTTTTGGACCATCGTAACTTGAAACCAAACTTAACATACAATGCTACAGACAGTCCTGATCTGCAGGACATGTGAATAAGTACGTGATTGATCAATAAAAGTAGCCATTTTACTGGTAAAACCCCAGTATTACTAAAGTACCTATAGTGATTGGCTGCCGGTATCTCCTCTGTACACTACAGTGTGATACTACATGTCCTGTACTCCTGTGTGTATCTAGTATCTTCTCTCTACAGTATAGTGTGATACTACATGTCATGTACTGCTGTGCGTCTAGTAACTCCTCCCTACAGTGTAGTGTGATACTACATGTCCTGTACTGCTGTGTGTCTAGTATCTCCTCTCTACAGTATAGTGTGATACTACATGTCCTGTACTGCTGTGTGTGTCTAGTATCTCCTCCCTACAGTATATAGTGATACTACATGTCCTGTACTGCTATCTATTGGGGTGATATTTTACAGCTTCAGAACCAATTACCCGTTTCTCATAGAGTCACGGACTCAACATACAATGGTCGTTCATGAATCGATTAATCACGGTTATTTTGAGTGAAAATAAAACTATGTGTGAGTGATACTATTATCACTTTTACAATCCCTGACGAAGGCAAACGCTTTACTTTGCCGAAGCGCGTTGGTTTTTGAGCCTCTATGGGGACCTGTAGAGGGAGGTAGTGATGTCACTCGGTTACGTGAACTTGCCAGTTGGGTTCGTGCTTTCATCGTTTTCTTTTTTGGGGGGATAAGCTGCCGGCCGGGGCATCCCTATCCAAACAGCCTGGCATCCCTATCCAAACAGTATAGTGTGACACTACATGTCCTGTACTGCTGTGTGTATCTAGTATCTCCTCTCTACAGTATAGTGTGATACTACATGTCCCATACTGCTGTGTGGGTCTAGTATCTCCTCTCTACAGTATAGTGTGATACTACATGTCCTGTACTGCTGTGTGTGTCTAGTATCTCTTCTCTACAGTACAGTGTGATACTACATGTCCTGTACTGCTGTGTGTGTCTAGTATCTCTTCTCTACAGTACAGTGTGATACTACATGTCCTGTACTGCTGTGTGTGTCTAGTATCTCTTCTCTACAGTACAGTGTGATACTACATGTCCTGTACTGCTGTGTGTGTGTCTAGTATCTCCTCTCTACAGTATAGTGTGATACTACATGTCCTGTACTGCTGTGTGTCTAGTATCTCCTCTCCACAGTATAGTGTGATACTACATGTCCTGTACTGCTGTGTGTGTCTAGTATCTCCTCTCTACAGTATAATGTGATACTACATGTCCTGTACTGTTGTGTGTCTAGTATGTCCTCTCTACACTACAGTGTGATACTACATGTCCTGTACTGCTGTGTATCTAGTATCTCCTCTCTACAGTATAGTGTGATACATGTCCTGTACTGCTGTATGTGTCTAGAATCTCCTCTCTACAGTATAGTGTGATACTACATGTCCTGTACTGCTGTGTGTGTCTAGTATCTCCTCTCTACAATATAGTGTGATACTACATGTCCTGTACTGCTGTGTGTGTGTGTGTGTTTAGTATCTCCTCTCTACAATATAGTGTTATACTACATGTCCTGTACTGCTGTGTGTGTCTAGTATCTCCTCTCTACAGTATAGTGTGATACTACATGTCCTGTACTGCTGTGTGTGTCTAGTATCTCCTCTCTACAGTATAGTGTGATACTACATGTCCTGTACTGCTGTGTGTCTAGTATCTCCTCTCTACACTACAGTGTGATACTACATGTCCTGTACTGCTGTGTATCTAGTATCTCCTCTCTACAGTATAGTGTGATACTACATGTCCTGTACTGCTGTGTGTGTCTAGTATCTCCTCTCTACGGTACAGTGTAATACTACATGTCCTGTACTGCTGTGTGTGTCTTGTATCTCCTCTCTACACTACAGTGTGATACTACATGTCCTGTACTGCTCTTTGCCACTCTTTAGCACTGTGCCAGAATGAGTTGCTCCTTGAGGCACCAGTTGAGGGCGACTTCATTTTATTTTTCTGGGACCCTGATGGAACTGTACAGTACCCTGAAAACAGTCCAGTCTTCTACATAGGAAGTAATTTACAGCTTCCAATAGTTCTATCTGATTGCTCTATGTAAGGACTTGCTTTATCTATCTATTGGGGTGATATTTTGCAGCTTCAGAACCAATTACCCTAGAGTCACGGACTCAACATACAATGGTCGTTCATGAATCGATTAATATTATATGTTAAGGGACGGTTCCCTCAACTGTATCACGGTTATTTTGAGTGAAAATAAAACTATGTGTGAGTGATACTATTATCACTTTTACAATCCCTGACGAAGGCAAACGCTTTACTTTGCCGAAACGCGTTGGTTTTTGAGCTTCTATGGGGACCTGTAGAGGGAGGTAGTGATGTCACTCGGTTACGTGAACTTGCCAGTTGGGTTCGTGCTTTCATCGTTTTCTTTTTTTGGGGGGATAAGCTGCCGGCCGGGGCATCCCTATCCAAACAGACTGGGGAAGATATTGCACATATTTGCACCATAATTGGACCCTGGAGCCACTCCCAACTTACCAACTCTCGGCCTGCCATTACCACCAACATTGGAGGACTACTACACCTATGAAGCTTTTATTGCACGACTCATACAGGTACTTTCATCTGTTCCACAGTGATATCTAACGTGCAACTATAAAATAGTTTGATTATTGCATTTTCACTATTACAGCATATCTTACTCACTTTAGTATTTATTTGTAGTACACTTTTATCCATTTCACAGTGAAAAACAGCGTGCCATTATATAAGAAGAGACCTATTATTGCACTTGTAGTACGACAGCACATGTTTACTTGCACTTGGAACTTTAGTATTTATCACTTTAATCATTTTGAAGTCCATTGTTCCATTGACTGCTCCAAAAATGTATTTCTAAACTTTGGAATAGAAAATAGTTTGTGCCAGCTCACTGGTTTGATGTAATCCTTCGGTGCTTATGTAGTGTCCCACCACAGGTTACTCCCTAAGTTATTATCCTACCCAAGTAAAGTAACTCTCTCAGGTGTCACACCAAGTTCTGAGAGCGGTGATCTCCACTCCAGCCACTAGGTGTCTCACTACCCCTGTGCACAGCTGCAGTCTATGGAACGGTTCAGCCTGTGTTTACACTCTATACACTTCTGCACTCTCTCTCACCTACACTTCCTGTCACACAACCCTATATAAAATAGGGGTTTCCTGGTTAGTGGAAAGGAAGAGACAACACTTGTTCTAGAGAGAGAGAGAGAGAGAGAGACAACAACAACATGCGGCTGTGTCATTACAGTGCCATGAAGATTCAAGTAGAAAGGCGCCAAAGCTTCACTCAGAATAGATGGGATGGATTGGAGAAGAGAAGAGACCCTAGGATGGAGCCTTGTGGTACACCAACAGTAAGGGACGAGGAGAGGAGGTGGTGTGGGAGTGGGAGACACTGATAGGGTGGTCGGAGAGGTAAGAGGAGATCCAGGAGAGAGCCGAGAGGGTCCTATTCCACAGGCCGACCAGGGCCCAATCAACAACGAGCATTCGTTTACTGGGCCTATTTCGCGGCCCGACAATCGTTTAGCGAGGGCTGCAGGGACATCGTTACCGATGTCCTTGCAGCCCTTGTTTCATACTTTACCTATCCAGGCTGCAAGTTTTCTGCGCTCCTTCTCCCGGTCCCGTGAGCCACAGCAGCTTCGGAGCTCAGACAGACCGCTCAGCCAATCACTGGCCGCGGCGGTCCCGACCAGTAATTGGCTGAGCGGTCTGTCAGCTCAGACAGGCCGCACCGAAGCTGCTGCAGCACGGGACCGGGAGAAGACCTGCAGCCTGGACAGGTAATGTATGTTTTTAAATCGCCGGCCTCCCACCGTGCACCGCTATTTCACGCAGTGATGCGCGGGTGGCGACCGATGATTTTAGGTTTGAACCTAAATGAACGATCAGCCGATGACACAATCATCGGCTGATCGTTCTCTCTATTCCACGGAGCGATAATCGGCCCAATTTGGCCGATTATCGCTCCGATGAATAGGCCTCTGAGGGATGAAATGCTGCGTTTACACACAGGGATAATTCGCCCAATCGATCGTTTAACGATTTTGAAACAACGATTTGTTTTTTATAACCATCAGCGTTTAGACGAATAAATCGTAAGAAAAATCGTTATTGCGATCGTTTTTAACCCCCTTTCACCGCTGCACAGTAAATTAACGTTGCTGCAGCCTATACCCGACGCTGCAGCAACGTTAATTTACGATCAAGGATAACACAGGCGCAATACAACACTTTAATAAAAATTTTCGACAGACCTCTCCTTTAAATGTGGAGAAAAGTCATATGCGACACCTTTACAGCCACATTTCTTTCTGGCAGAGACACATTATTAAAGCGACTCCGTACCCATAATCTGACCCCCCAAACCACTTGTACCTTCGGATAGCTGCTTTTAATCCAAGATCTGTCCTGGGGTCCGTTCGGCAGGGGATGCAGTTATTGTCATAAAAACAATCCGTCAGCGCTGTGTCTAAGGGCCGGAACGTCCTTCCTCCCCCCCCCCCTCAGCATTAGGAATGATCCAGGAACATTTACTGCTGTTTGAGCTTTGCACAGGTGCATTAACGATCCAGCCCATGTTCATTATACACACAGGTGGGGAATAGGAAGCAATCTGCCTTGAGCATTCCTAATGATGAGGAGGGTGGGGAGGAAGGACGGAGAGGTGGTGCCAGCCTAATGCATATGCAAATGTAAGCCCCGGCCGTTAGACACAGCGCTGCAGGATTAAAAGTTGTTTTTATGACAATAACTGCATCACCTGCCGAACGGACCCCAGGACAGATCTTGGAATAAAAGCAGCTATCCGAAGGTACAAGTGGTTTGGGGGGTCAGATTGTGGGTACAGAGTCTCTTTAAATATGGGCCATTGAATGTGGACTAGTGTGTATATCAAATCGTATAGAACTTCCAAAATCCCTTTAAATTCCAGGTTCTAACAAAACAGGGAAAAATCTATTTTCCATTATTGTCTAGCTTCATTTTCCATTTATCCATATGTAGATACACTATACATATAAAGGGCCATACCTCCTTAGCCAGCATACATGGAAGCACTATCTTCCATGATAGAGGAAACGTTCCGTATGTAAACCACCCTATGATTATGTATAATGTAATAACCAGCATCCTCTATAAGTAGGGGATAATGGGGGGTAATATAGACTCGGAATAATAGCAGCATTGAAGCCCTACTCAGTTCCATTTCCATGTTTATTGGCGAGTTCACGCTACCCACCTACTATACCGACCACCTTTGTTCTCTCGCGTTTAGCCTATTGTGTTCATGATATTTCACTTGTTTTTTCTAAACAATTCTCTTCATTGTTCTGCAACAAACCTGAACAATAAGTGCAATTTAGCGAGTAAGCGGCGTAGCACACGGCGGTGGCTTCTTTCTATACAGGGCCACTGTTATTTGCTGTGTTTTTTTGCCTAGATTTCTCTATTTGGCCCATTACACCCCCCTCTCTCACCCCTCTTATTCACCTGTTCAGTCACTTTCTGCGCCGCTCGCTATTCATATCTTGCACCCCTCCTCTTCTTTACATCTCATGTTTCACATGCTCCCTCTTTCTTAGGGCTGAGCCCACTCACTGCTTCCTTACCAAGCTCTCTTTCTTATATTTTCCAACCCTGCATATTCCCAGATTTTTTTAAACGACTCTTGTCACTTTGTCCTACTGTGTCCTATTCACACTGGTTGTGTTCCAAGACCACTATCACTTGGAACAGTTCCTGAATTAACTCCAGTACAGTACACATGGCACGTAATAAGTGACCGGGCTATCCAGGATTAGAAAAAAACACAGCTACTTTCATGCAAAAACAGCGCCACCCCTGTCCTCAGGTTGTGTGTGGTATTACAGCTCCATTCACTTCAATGGGACTGATTTGCATAACTACACACAAAATGAAGACAGGAGAGGTGCTGTTTTTGTAAGAAAGCGGCCATGTTTTTCTAAGCCTGGACAAGCGTGGTGTATGTATTTTAGTGAGCATAGGCACATATGTTTCTATAGATGAGATGTAGGTCCCTATAGACTACATATAGAATACAGTACATTTACTAATAAAATCTCTCCAGATCTGCAATTCAATAACAATAGTCACCAAAAAACGTACCGTGCTCTGCTCGCTGATCCTCTTCTCCAGCCTCCTGCCGATTCTCAGCAGATCTTCTTCTGTCCCCATATGGTTTTGTATAAAAGAAGTAACTCCAGTATACGTATAGGTGCACCAATCCGTCAGCGTTTGTTTTTGTTACCGAGTTGCATAGTACAGGTGAGGTGGGTGTGACTTTATACTGGTATGACTGGGTGGCTACTGGTTTTGTGTAGTGAGAGTAGTGAAATGTAATTTCCACGTAACACTTGTTATTGTATACATTGGTGTTGTGTGTAGTGTGTCACGCTGCGGGTATACAGCTAGGCTGAGTGTATACAGGCTTGTCTTACTTGGTGCCAGTGTGGTGGGTGTGACCCGAATTATAAATAGTACCAAGGTCTTTGAGCCGGACACAGACGGAGGGGGTGGGCAGTGACAGCTGGGAACACGGGATACTCCAAACACTGCAAGTTCAACAAACCACATGTTGTGTTACTTGCAGCGAGCGTGTCTACACGTGGCGGGACAGTGACCCTGTAACTACAGGTGCTTCACAATTCATAACATGTAATGGCGTCACAATCTATAATACCATACTTCATTGAAAACACCAACAATAATCAAATAGACAAATTACACAAAACGATAATTGGCCCGATCGTACGATTACGATGTGGGAGTAACGATTTTTTTTTCATAACGATCAGCGTTTAGACGGTACGATATAAGCCTATCTCACACATTGGTTAAATCAGCGAACGACTGTTCACACGGAACGATCTGCGAATTTTTGGCGAACGATCAACGACGATTTGAGAACATGTTCAAAGATCAAAATGAACGATTTCTCGCTCGTCGTTTGATTGTTCGCTGCGTTTACACGTACGATTATCGTTCTAATTCGATCGTTATCGCGCAAATTCGCACAATAATCGTTACGTGTAAACGCAGCATTAGTAATAGTTCTTAAAGGGAATCTGCTTGCAGGATAGATGGATCTCACCTGCAAATAGATTCTTTTAGGGGATTGGAAATGCAACCACACTTTTATACATTGGTAGGGTACCTTGGCTCTCCAGCTGTTGCAAAACTACAATTCCCATCATGCCTGGACAGCCAAAGTGAAAGCTTTGGCTGTCCAGGCATGATGGGAGTTGTAGTTTTGCAACAGCTGAAAAGCCAAGGTTCCCTACCCATGATATAGGAGGTCTGGTGCATCATTGAAGTGGTGTCAAAAAGTTATATAGATTTGTAATTTAGTTATATTTAAAGGGGTTATCCAGCGCTACAAAAACATGGCCACTTTCTTCCAGAGACAGCACCACTCTTGTCTCCAGCTTGGGTGGGTTTTGCTGCTCAGTTACTTTAAAGTGAATGGAGCTTAATTGCAAACCGCACCTGAACTGGAGACAAGAGTCGTGTTTTTTTTCTGAAAGAAAGTGGCCATGTTTTTGTAGCGCTGGATAACCCCTTTAAGGGTGCGTTCACACATATAGGATCTGCAGCAGATTTGATGCTGTGTTCAGTTATTTAAATGAAATCTGCTGCAGAAAATCAGCTGCAGATCCTGTAGGTGTGAACGCACCATAAAGATCTCAAATCTTCCAGTACTTATCAGCTGCTGCAGTGATGTATTCTTTCTAGTCTGATACACTGCTCTCTGCTGCCACCTCTTCCCATGTCAGGAATTGTCCAGAGCTTGAGAGGTTTACTATAGGGATTTGCTGCTGCTCTGGACAGTTCCTGACACGGACAGAGGTGGCAGAAGAGAACACTGTGTCAGACTGGAATGAATACACCACTTCCAACAGGGCATGTAGCAGCTGATAAGTACTGGAAGGCGGCCTGCGATTTTTAAATAGCAGTAAATTACAAATCTATTTATTTTTCTGACACCAGTTGATTTGAAAGAAAGATATTTTCAACTGAGTTCCACTTTAATCTTACTTTTTCTGAGGATGTAAATGAGGCGGTTTTGGGGCACTCTCCATCTAACGTGCAGATAGATTTTTTTTTTATTGGATATTTGTTCATCACATTGGACTTGGACTTCTCGCCCTAATAAACCATTGTACCTATGTGTCCTCTGCATTCATCTGGCATCATTAATACTTTAAGACAGGGGTAGGGAACCTTGGCTTTCCAGCTCCCATATTAGCTTTTGTGATGTCCCACCACGGGTGTTCCTTACATGGCACCTGTCGCAAAAGCCATTCACTCAAAGGTTATGCGGTGATGAAGGTATTTATTGCTTTCACCACCAGATGTCAGTATTTTGTCTGTGAACCTGTATATATAGCACATCTGTGGTGAACACAGAGTTACTGTTCTTTCTGTATTGTGTGATCTTGTGGTCCAGTGGAGATACTTCTTTCTCTGCACACTCTCTTCTCCACCACTTACAGGGGCTCTTACACATCCTTGTAGGAGGTAGTCACTTGGTGGGCGGAAGTGCAGGGCAGTTTCCCTATGATTCTTTGGGGAGGAGGACACACAAAGAAAAGGCATCCCTGCTGAAGTTAGCCAGGGCCTGGCTCTGCCAGGACCCCTGTCCGGGACATTCTAGTCTAGTACAGTGTGTAGACAGTGTGTGAAGTGGAGTAAAGCACACGTGTATGGAGCAACCAGAGACACTCAGTTTCCTCAACTTATCTACCCAAGTCACTATGCAGTGTTAGACTCCAAAAAGAGGATAAGTTGGGGGTCATCCCAGCCCACGCTGTGAAACTTTCTAAACACTGCAGAGCGGTATTCTAGGACAGAGGAACTGATCCGGATAGAACAAAGGTACCATAACAAAGGTCTATGTACTCTGTCTCGCAGCACAGGTAGCAACAGATAATTTCGGACACTAAGCTACACCCAGGTAATTAGGACTGGGGCTTGTGTTACCCCGATAGGACAGGTACCCCGACACTACAGGGCAAAAGGTGGTCAGCGACAGTGTAATCAAAACACAGGCACAAGTATTTCTCTATCAAGTATTCTCTCTAAAGTTACATCAGAGCACATTACTACCCTGGATTGGGACCCTTACGACCCTCTTCTCGTCACTGCTCAACACTCAACTACACCAGTACTGCTATATCTACCTCTAGTTTATATCAGCACTTAAAAGTATCTCCCAGCACAGATCCAGTACCAAAAGAAGTTCTTCACTGCCAAAGTATTCTGTATTACAAGAGACTGTTGGACCACTGTGACAGGAGCCCAAAGGACCCATCACAGATGGCTCACATCAAGGGGTAGAAAGGGGCACACATGGAGGGGGCAACAATATGTACATTAAGCTCAAAATTACACAAGGAACATAGGGGTATATCTACCCCAAAATTTATTACACAAATTCTGCTGAGTATGATAATGCTTGTGACCTTATTGTTCACATAGTAGTGCTCTGGCACCATGTAAAATACGCACACCCTGAGGTGCCAGTACAGTGCGAACCCTTGACAAGTGACCCCATTGTGTAAAATATACCCCCCAAGGAATTCAGTTAGGGGTGTATGGAACAATACGATTCCAGACTCACTGGGAACTTGCAAATCAAATCTTGGTTTGCCAGTGTGAAGTGAAAATTGCAATGTCTCCACAGATGTGCCAGTGCTGCCACATATCAATTGAGGCTTTCTAGAAAATGAATCAGCGATCTCTTTCTGGAAAGGCAGTTCTTTGCCTGGCATTAAACGAGAAGTCCAGGCTCAGACTTTTTTTTTTCTGGGAAGAGGTGGCTGAACATTACAACATGAACCTACCTCCCCGGCTCCAGCGATGGTCTGAGCAGTGACCTGAGTCATGACGCTACGGTAGGTATAAGGACCAATGCAGTACTGTACTCTGCCAGGATTAGTGTGGAATGTAGAACAGTGTAGAAGAGTGCAGTAGAAGAAGAATACTCATACTCTCGTATAGATATCTAGGTATCTGACCGCCTTCTGCCCAACCAGAGTGTGCCAGGTTGGGTAATAAGAGCCCCAGGCCTTTACAACTGGGTGTAGCAGACTTCCCAAGACCTCCCAACATAGTCGTGCGCATCAGTAAGACACTTCGGCTTTCCTGCTCTTTGTCTTACTGGGGATCAGTTCCCTGCTGTGGTAACTGTCCTGAGAATAGCGGAGACGGATCCCTGGCATGGACAAGGTGTACCCTAGAGCACAGTTACCCCTCCTGTGGCTTTAACAGTGAACAAACAATATAACAAGTTAACCCATCCCCTTTAGCTGTGCTCAGGAGTTCTGGGGAAGAGACGTGTCAGCGTTCTTGTTAAAGGGGTAGTGCATTTACTTCTTTCCTCAGTTCAAATCATATCCGTCATTAAAGGGGTAGTGCGGCGCTAAACAATTATTCACTAAATAACACAAATGACAAAGTTATACAACTTTGTAATGTGTGTTATGTTAGTGAATAGCCCCCTTCCCCATGTTTCCACCCACCCCCGCCATCCCCGTAAGTGTAGTGCTCTATACTCACCTGATTCGTGTCGACACCTGTCCACCATCTTGCGACAATGATGTAATCTTCGGGCAGCCGGTCGAACTGCTCCGACCGTCCCTCGTGCCGTCCCCCTTCTGCCGCGTCATCAGCTGCTCAGCCGCAATTGGCTGAGCATAGCTGTGCTCAGCCAATTGCGGCTAAGCACAGTTATGACGCGGCAGAGGGGGGACGGCACGAAGGACGGTCGGGCCGGCAACCCGAAGATTACATCATTGTCGCAAGATGGCGGACGGGTGTCGACACGGATCAGGTGAGTATAGAGCACTACATACACTAACATAACATACATTACTAAGTTGTATAACTTTGTAATGTGTGTTATTTATGGAATAATTGTTTAGCGCCGTACTACCCCTTTAATGACGGATATGATTTGAACTGAGAGAAGAAGTAAATGTACAATAATGGCTCAATCTCATTGGACCCTGATGGAATTGGCTACAAACAAATAAATAAATAAATAGCTGAAATATTGCAACATGGTTGCATAATGTCACATACGGTTACACAATGTGGTTAGTCTAAAAAGCTTAAAGTCTAGATGAGAATAAAAAGATTTCGAAGAAAACAGATGACATGAAGTTTCTCTCTGCAGACGTGCAGGTACTGGCGGTCTGCCACTTGTCATATAATTATCAGTTCTGTACGGGGAAAAAAACAAATACCTGAATATGTCATGCAAGAATAACAAACAGGGACCATATGGGAACAGCTTGGTATTGCCTAGTAAGCTATATTACAGTGCACATTCGTGTGGGTGAAATGTCTTTTTCAATATTGTCACCATGTTTAAAACTTAAAGGGGTACTCCAGCAAAACAAATTTCTTCCAGATCGACTGGTGCCAGAAAGTACCAGAGATTTGTAATTTAATTGTATTTAAAAATCTCCAGTCTTCCAGTACTTACCGGCTGCTGTATGTCCTGCAGGATGTGGTGTATTCTCTCCGGTCTGACACAGTGCTCTCTGCTGCCACCTCTGTCCATGTCAGGAACTGTCCAGAGCAGGAGAGGTTTTCTATGGGAATTTGCTGCTGCTCTGGACAGTTCCTGACATAGACAGAGGTGGCAGCAAAGAGCACTGTGTCAGACTGGAGAGAATACATCACTTCCTGCATAACATACAGCAGCTGATAAGTTCTGGAAGAGTGGACATTTTTTCCGTTATAGAAGTAAATTACAAATTTCTAATACTAGCTGATTTAAAAGATTTTATTTTTTTTTGCTGGATTACCCCTTTCATTCCAACTCACAAACCATGAAGTTATCCAAGATCACACAAAGATTTGAAAAAAACAACTCCTAATTAAATTGCTCATCCCCCCCCAACTGGATAGCCATAGGCTGTATCCATGTTTTCTAAGACCCCTAGGGCTGCAACTTCTTCAGCCACTGGTAATCAAAATCTCTGCTCATCTCTAGTGGTGAGTCCGGCCTGGTTGTCCTTTTGTTTATTTGTTTCTTTGTGCACAATGAACTACCCAAAGAAAGGGTGGAAATCATCTCCTGAGCTCGCTTCACAGAGCCGGCGGACCTATTGGCGCACCGGTACATCATGGGTCCTTAAGGGGTCAACTCTTCACAACAAATGTCAATTTGCAGAACTCAAGGCTGGGAAACAGCTTTTTAGGTACAGAAAGACGCTTTTTTGCTTAATAAAACCTATTACAGAGTTTCTTAAAATTGCTTGCACTATTGATTTCTGCAAAAAAATTTAAATGACAGTTACACTTTATGGAGAACTAGCAGACATAAAAAGTCCATACATGCTTGGAGATGTTAAAGGAGAAGTCTGGCGAAATTTTTTTGTATTGCCCCCCAAATGTTATACAAATCACCAATATACACTTATTACAGGAAAAGCACATAAAGGGCTTTTTTCCCTGCACTTACTACTGCATCAAGGTTTCACTTTCTGGATAACATGGTGATGTCACTTCCTGGATAACATGCTGATGTCACTTCCTGGATAACATGGTGATGTCACTTCCTGGATAACATGGTGATGTCACTTCCTGGATAACATGGTGATGTCACTTCCTGGATAACATGGTGATGTCACTTCCTGGATAACATGGTGATGTCACAACCTCACTCCCAGAGCTGTGCGGGCTGTGGCTGCTGGATGATGGCAGAGGGATGCTCAGTGTCCCCCCAGTGCCCTGTGTCCCTCAGTGTCCCCCTGCCATCATCCTCTCCAGCAGCCACAGCCCGCACAGCTCTGGGAGTCGGGTTGTGACATCACCAAGTTATCCAGGAAGTGACAACACCATATTATCCAGGAAGTGACATTACCGTGTTATCCAGGAAGTGACATCACCATGTTATCCAGGAAGTGACATCACCATGTTATCCAGGAAGGGACATCACCATGTTATCCAGGAAGTGACATTACCATATTATCCAGGAAGTGACAATACCGTGTTATCCAGGAAGTGACATCACCATGTTATCCAGGAAGTGACATCACCATGTTATCCAGGAAGTGACATCACCGTATTATCCAGGAAGTGACAATACCGTGTTATCCAGGAAGTGACATCACCATATTATCCAGGAAATGACAACACCGTGTTATCCAGGTAGTGACATCACCATGTTATCCAGGAAGTGACATCACCACGTTATCCAGGAAGTGACATCACCATGTTATCCAGGAAGGGACATCACCATGTTATCCAGGAAGTGACATCGCCATGTTATCCAGGAAGGGACATCGCCATGTTATCCAGGAAGTGACATCTCCATGTTATCCAGGAAATGACATCACCATGTTATCCAGGAAGTGAAGCCTTGATGCAATAGTAAGTGCAGGGAAAAAAGCACTTTATAAGCATTTCCCATAATAAGTGTATAACTTTTGCAGGGCAATATAATACTTTAATAAAAAATTTCGCTGGACTTCTACTTTAAGGGTTAAAGAGGAGATTTCTTATCTTAGACTTCATACCATAGCCTATGCTGTTTCCGTCGTGCCTTACAGAATCCACATTGCCTGTATGAGAAATAACACATTTTAGAATTGAGCCAGTCAATCAATAGAATACATATCATAGTTTCAGTCTTATATCAGAGTGTGATCTGTTTTTACTCCTGTGTTAAAACCTGTCATTCATAGGGACAAAACGTAATGTGAGCAGGCCAGCTGGTGCCAGGTAATGATGTCACTTAGGGTCAAAGACAAAGCATTTAACAACCGCAATCAATCACTTGTGAGAATGACCCCAAATCGTTCACCGTAACACACAGAACGATAGTCGTTAGTTACCATCCTAATTATGATCGTCAAAACGATTGTTTACTCATTTAGATCCCAGCAAATAAAAGAACGATGTGTACGTGAACCGAAAGATTAGCGAACGATTAACAATGGTTTTATGGTCGCCTCAAAAGATACCGATTAACGACTCACAAACGACTTTTTGATTGCTGCCTGCATAAACACGGAACGATTATCGATTAAATTTAAGGTGACACTGTCGCTCCCTTTTTGCATTCTGACTTCTCTACACAGGTGTAATAGGTAAATTTAGCGGTTTTCATACCTTATTTTATATCATACGTCATGCTGCTTGTTCAAGTAAAAAGTAATCTTTTATCAACTGCAGATTGGGCTAAGTGGGCGGGGCTACATGGCAACCGCGCCACTTAGCCCCGTCCACAGCGCCACCATTGGCCTTGCCACTCTATGATGTCATAGGCACATAGGCCCCGCCCCCTCACCGACCAGGAACAGGCTGACCTAAAGGTCTAGGCCCGACCCCCTCTAGGTCGGCCCATATTAATGGGCATCGAGGGGCGGGGCCTATGCCGATGACGCTGACGCGCTGGAGGGGGGCCGGCATGAGGGAGGGCTGGAGCGGTCCGGCCGGCCTCCTGAAGATGACGTGTTCGTCCCAAGATGGCGGCCGGGGTCAACAGTGATAACGTAAGTATACTGCATCACACTTCCGGGTCCACGGCCGGGGAGGGGGAAATATGGGGAAGGGGGCCATTCACTTAAATAACACACATTACAGTGTTGTATAACTTTGTTATGTGTGTTATTTAGTGAAAAAATGTCTTACAACGCACTACCCCTTTAACTTTTGTCATTCACAGAAAGTGCTGAAGAAATTACACGAAAAAAGACCAAAGTATCTAGTTATCCTCTCGGCTCTTCTATACATATACCGTGGCATTTGTCAAAGGATAAAACATTATTCCAGACGCTTAATTGGGTCGAGTTCTCAGCCTTATAATACAGCGGCGTGCTGACATTTATACACACAAATGATATTATCCGTGTCAAGGAAGATCTATGCATAGAATGTAACACTTCCGTTTGTCTAAATAAGCTAACACAGCCAGTTTTTTGGCGCTTTCCTTTTTTCCTCCTTGTGTATATAAGGCCATAGCACTTGCATTTTTCCACCTAGAGACCCACATGAGCCCTTATTTTTTGCGCCACTAATTGCACTTTGCAATGACAGGCTGAATTTTTGTCTAAAATATGCTGTGAAACTAGAACAAAATTATATGTGTGGTGAACGTGAAAAAAAAGCTCTTTTTTTTATTTGGGGGGGTTTAGTTTTTACGCCTTTCACCCTAGGGTAAAACTGGCTTGTTATACATGTTCCTCAAGTCATTATGATTACAACGATATGTAACTTGTATAACTTTAATTTTATTTGATGGCTTTTAAAAAATTTAAACCTTTTTTTTTTTAAATATATGTTCCTTAAAATTGCTCTATTACCATGCTTATAACGCTTTTATCCTTTGTTCTGTGGGGCTGTGTGAGCTATCATTTTTTTGCGCCATGATGTGTTCTTTCTATCGGTACCTTGATTATATATATGCAACTTTTTGTTCGCTTTTTATTACAATTTTTCTAGATTTGATGTGACCAAAAATGCGCAGTTTTGCAATTTGGAATTTTTTGGCGCTTACGCCGTTTACTGTGCAAGGTCAGGAATGTGATAAACTAATAGTTCGGGCGATAACGCATGCGGCGATACCAAACATGTTTATTTATTTATTATTTATAAAATGGGAAAAGGTGGGTGATTCAAACTTTTATAGGGGAGGGGATTTTTTATTGATATATTTTTTTTACACACTTATTAGAATCCCCCTGGGGGACTTCTAGTATCACTACACTGATCTCTCATGGAGATCTATGCAGTATAGATATACTGCATAGATCGATGAGCTCAGTGTTCTATTGCTCTCGGCTGCTGCAGCCAAGAGCAATAGAATACTGAGCCGGGATAGATGCGGGGATCACTCCTCCGCAATCACTTCCCCCACTAAACCACCAATGATGGGGGACAGCTAGAATTTACATGCAGGAGTCCCGGGCTGCAGATAGCACCCAGGATCGTGACGGTTCAGAGCGGGGTCGCCGTACGACCCCGCCCCAGGCCTCCACACCTCTCCTCCAGTCTCTTTCCCAGCCATCTCCCTTCTTCTTAATTGAGAGCTATGCACTTCCAGTCAATGGAGGCACAAGCATGGTAAGCGTCAAGATCACGGTGCATTTGCGGAAATTGGGACAATCGAGGAGG
Source organism: Dendropsophus ebraccatus (assembly GCF_027789765.1). NCBI lineage: Eukaryota > Metazoa > Chordata > Amphibia > Anura > Hylidae > Dendropsophus > Dendropsophus ebraccatus. Next base: position 150,199,657 of record NC_091458.1, read on the forward strand.
GAGAGGGCTGGAAAAGCGAGCGGACAGAAGTGTTGTGGCCTGATGCCCCAGATACGCCTCTGTGACACACCAAAGTGCAACATAAAAGTACCATTGTGCTTATTGCAAAAATGCCAAATATAGTACCCAAAATAATATAATATCATAATATAATAATATAATATAATAATAATATTTTATTAATGCACGATAATATAAAATGTTCCCCAATATTGGACCTTTGTACACCACATGTAGTGGCTATATAGAGGTTTCCAGGCAAGAATTAGGTTCTATCAGTTTTAACAAGATTAATAAATGTTATATTTTACAGTAGATGAACCCATTTTAGTGGTTTATTTAAAAAATATGAAAGTACCTTTAACTTCTTGTGATGTTTGCCTTTGTGCATACTTTTAGCAGTTAACACTCACTATTAATTATTGAAATCAGTGAACATGCTGATGTCGGTCATTTAACTCCCTACATGCTGTGACCAAAAGCAAATTGATGTGTGTGTAACACTATTTCAGGCTACAGACAACCTCTCCTGACCACGGCAGACTTCCTATAGAAGATTAGGCGAGCAGCTTTTAAAGACCACTGATCAATCTATTATTGTTTATTTAATTTATTTTTTTATTTTTTTTGCAGTTGTCATAGAGGAATATGAATTGACACCAGGCAAAGGAGCAAGAGCAGTGACACCTAGTGGCCAATGTTATATCTTTTTTTTTTTTTTTTTTTTTTTAAGAGAATTATCAATATATTAGATGTTGATGCGTCTGTCAGAACATGCAAAGTTGTTCTTCATGATTTTTGACGCATTCCTCCGCTCTGGTAGCAAGATATCTCCCCCGTCTCCCTGCTCACCTATTTGGCATCCACTCTCACGGGGACGGGGGGACGTGAACTCTGTATGCGGATGCTTTTTCAGTGCAGAGAGGACAACATTACAGCATGGGACTTAATAATTATAGTACCCCCGCCACCGCTAAGACCCCCCCGCCACACCTCACCACCTGCCATTAAGCCTGTCCGTGTCGGTTAGCCCCACCCCATACACACCCCAACCTGTTTCTTCTGGTCTGGTCTGTTTCTTCTGCACCTGCAGTTCAGACTGGGAGACCAATGTGCGTTGAGCAGGGCTGTCAATCAAATGACTGCCTCGCTCAGGTGTACGCAAGGGATGGAATTCCTGATTTCAGACAGTGTAACAGTGAATAAGAAATAATGCAAACAGCGCCCCCTGCTGTTAGAAAGTATGGGCTAGGTTGAAAAAACATTATGGTCAAAATATTTAATTAAAGTATATTAGAAGATTGACAGCAAGCCCAGGATCTGTTGTTTTTTTTGTGTTTTTTTTAAATGACAGGTTCTCTTTAAAGGGGTTATCCAGTGCTACAAAAACATGGCCACTTTTGCCCCACTCTTTCCTCCAGTTCAGGTGCGATTTGCAATTAAGCTTCATTTACTTCAATTGAACTGAGCTTCAAACCCCACCCAAACTGGAGACAAAAGTGACCATTATTTTGTAGCCCTGGATAACCCCTTTAAGCTGTGCTACATACTACTGTTGTGTGAAGGAGAAAAAGCAAAGATTTTTTCTGCTTTAACCAAGAAGATCTGTGACTGTTTCTTTAAAGGGGGAACATGTAACAACAACAGTAACAGTATGTTCCTAGGAATTCTGAATATTGGCTTCATTTGGGCTCATTTTATCATATTTTTTATATTCCAGAAAGCCGGGCTTGTTTGTTCATACATGATACTGACTGGCCTTAGTATTGTACATTTTGGTGAGTAAAGACCTTTATCAGTGTTTTTTTCTTATTCAAAGATTTTATTGAAAGACATCAAAGGGGGATACAAAAAGGAAGAAGGGTGGGGTAACATACTGAGATACGCAGTGCAAGATGAGATGACCTCTAGTCCAGCAGTTCAAGTGTCGGCAGCAAGCTGCCTCTAGTGACAGAACTTTCCTCTAGGTCATCAGGCTGAGCTAAATATGACTCCTTAGATAGTACTGCGCTAATCTTCTGAGCATTCCTTAACATAACATGACCAGAGTCTGGGGTACAAGACTCGGGCTTCCTCGACACAGACCGTCCACTAATGGTGGACCCAAGTCAGTCAGGGTAGCAGAAAGGTGAGCCAAAGAAGAAGAATAGAGGGGAGAGAGAAGAAGAAAAAAAAAAAAAAAAAGGGGGAGGCCAGCACAGCCTCAGGTGAGGAGAAGAGGGGAGATCTTGCATAAATGGTGAAGGAGAAGGTACAGGGGTCTTAGCAGCAATCCTATATTTACTTTCATAATACCAGAGGCTAAGGGATAGCGTGCGTGCGGTAGGCAGGGGTACCCATAAACACCATCCACTGAGACCACAAAGCTGTGGCGGAAGGGGGAGCATGATTATGGTCAGCCCTTAGCTCTTCCATTCTTTGAATGTGTTGAATTTCTGCAAACCACTCAGTTATGGAGGGCGAAATCTCCGACTTCCATTTCCTGGGTATGATTGTCCTAGCCGCCAATAGGAGGAACCGGACGATACTTTTCTTGCATTGTGACAGAGTACCCGGAAGCATAGACAGCAGCACCGTTGAGGGTCGGTTGATTAGAGTCACCCCCGAGATTTGTTGCGTCAGTGTCACCACCGTTTGCCAAAAATCTTGCAATTTAGGGCAACCCCACCAGATGTGGACCATTGTTCCCTGAGCCTGTCCACATCTCCAGCACAACGCAGACACTGCGGGGTATATGGAATGAAGGAAGCTTGGGACCCGATACCATCTGGACATCACTTTATAATTAGTTTCCTGTGCCCTACTAGCTACCGAAGACTTGTGACATAAGAAAAAAGCTTTATCCCAGTCTGCCGGGGTGAATGTCTGGTTCAGTTCCCTCTCCCAGCCAACCTGGTACAGAAGTTTCCTATCTGGTAAGGGCGCTACCAACAAACTATATATCAGGGAGACAACATGGGTGGGGGCCTCCGCAGCCACGCACCACTCCTCAAATGGCGTCAACTTTCTATGCAGTTTGAGAGTCCTGGCTGAAGCGTTATAATAATGCTGCAGCTGCAGGTACTGCCAATGATATTGCTGTCGGCGGGCCGGCCCCGGAATCAGTGACTCATAGGGCAGGAGCGTCGAGGCTGTAGTCGCTTGTTGAAAAAGGAATCTGCATTCCATTGGCTGTTGCAGGAACTCTGTACCAAGCAGGCCCGGCTGAAAGTCAGGGTTATTGTTAATCGGCGTCAGGGGTCCGTCTGGAGTAAATAGAATAGGCAGCATGCGGTGTCTTCTAAGAATAGTCATGGTGGTACGTGCGATCAAGGGCAGGTGCCTGATAAGGGTGCTCGTCCACGCTCCTGGGCGTGTCCAGAATATCGTTGGGAGAGCAAATCGGGAAATGAGAGCTTCCAATTTGACCCACAATTTGTCTGAGGTGTGATGGAACCCGTCAAGTACACGGGTAGCAACTGCTGCCACGTAGTACTTGTATAGGTCTGGCAGTGCAAGTCCCCCCTGCTCCTTGGCCAAGGTCAGTGTGGTCCTCGCAATCCTCGGGCGAGCTCTCATCCATATGAAACGGGTGAACAGCTTCGTGAGGTCAGTAAAGAAGGCTCTCGGGAGTATTACAGGAATTGTCTGGAATAGGTATAGAAGACGCGGTAGTAGGTTCATTTTGATAATATTAATCCGCCCGAGCCAGGAAAAGTCCTTGCGATCCCATTTAGACAGGTCTACTTTAAGGCGGGCATATAACGGAGAGAAGTTTAAGGAGTAAGTCTGGGACAAGTCAGCAGGGACATGGACTCCCAGATACTTAAAGGAGGTGGATGTCCATATGAAAGGGAAGCGGCTGCGCAGTCCCCCAAGTTCCGTCTGCGGGAGGGTCACATTAAGGGCCACACTTTTAGTTAGATTCAACTTATAATTGCTAACAGCACTAAAGGCAGCCAAGGCGGACACCAAGGCAGGCAGAGTAGTTTTCGGGTGCGTCACATAGAGCAGTAAATCGTCCGCAAATGCGGAACACTTAAGGTGCATGTCTCCTATTTTGACCCCAGAGATGTCTGAACACTGTCTAATAGCCTGAAGTAAGTGCTCCATTACTAGCACATATAGCAATGGGGACAGGGGGCACCCCTGTCTAGTGCCGTTATGAATTGTGAAGGGAGTAGACAAGGAGCCGTTAATTCTTATCCGTGCTACAGGGTTACGATATAGGGCAAGAATCCGGCCAAGAGCCAACGGTCCCATCCCCAGGCCCCTATCGAAGGCCTTCTCTGCGTCCAGTGAGAGCATCATACAAGGTACGTTGGATGAGCGAACATGATGGATCACAGAGAAGGTCTTCAGGGTATTTTCACGTGCCTCCCTCAGGGGGACAAAACCCACTTGATCTGGGTGGATTACCCGCCCTAAAAGCGGGGCAATGCGGCTCGCCAGGAGTTTAGCGAACAACTTCGCGTCAGTATTTATGAGGGAGATGGGCCTGTAGCTGGGACAAAGATTTGGATCCTTCCCCTCCTTGGGAATGACCACTATATGGGCACACATGAAAGAAGGCGGCAACGGGGAGGAGGCCGAAATATTGTTAAAGGCTGCCAACAAGGTTGGATTTAAGTCAGCTTGAAGTATCTTGTAGAACTGTGCCGTGTAGCCGTCAGGGCCCGGGCTCTTGCCTGACGGTAGGTCAGAGATAGCACTGGTCAATTCTTCCGCAGTGAAACCATCCTCGAGGGTAGCGAGGAGTTCAGGCTCCAAGCGGGGCAGTTTGGTATCAGATATATATTTACGAGCCTCCTCCACCGTGGCTTCAGGCGCTGGGATAAGATTATACAAGTTTTCATAATAAGATCTAAAAGACTCTAAAATATCTGAGGTATAGCGCTGCACAACGCCCTCCGCATTTTTAATTGATTGTATGTATAGGGCTGCCCGTTTATCTCTTAAGGCCCTAGCTAGCATCCTGCCTGCCTTGTTGCCCTCCTCATAAAACCTGCCAGCGCAGAGCTGTCTGAACCGTTTTTGTTTTTTGTTAAGCAGGGAGGTGAGTTCGTGCCGCACCCGCAGTACTTCACGATATGTATCTTCCATAAGCGTGGCCTTATGCGCCGTCTCCAGTCGATGGAGCTCAGTGAGTAACCTTTTCAATTTAGCAGCCGCCTCCCTTTTAAGACGCGCACCATGGGCAATCAGCACTCCCCTCAGAACACATTTGAGCGCGTCCCATTTCACTTGAGGTGCCGTAATGTCCCCAGTATGATCAGTCGTGAAGTTGCTGACAGCAGATTTTAGGTCAGCTAAGCACAGGGGGTCGTGTAAAAGGGACTCATTCAGCCTCCAATTATATGACCCGCGAGGCAAATCCGGCATAGCGAGACTGCACTGCACAGGGGCATGATCAGTTTGGATAATACTTCCTATGGAGGATGAAGAGACCCTAGGTAAAAGGTGATGGTGCACAAAAATATAGTCGATCCTGCTGTACCTGTTGTGGGGGCTTGAGTAGAAGGAGTAGTCCCTAACGGTCGGGTGCTGCACGCGCCAAACGTCACATAGCTGCATTTGAAATAGGGCTTTACGTATTGTGTTTAACTTGTTGAAGGACAGTGTAGACACCCCTGAGGAGGTATCCACCCTGGGATCAAGGGTCGCATTAAGATCTCCACATAAGATTATGTTACCCTGAGCATAAGCATTTAACTCGTCCAATACATTTTTTATAAATGTTGGCTGGTTTAAATTGGGCACATATATATTAGCTAACGTGTAGGCCTGGTGCGCAATAAGGCAACGAATAAACAGGAACCGGGCCTCAGGATCTGTCTTCACGTCCAGCACTTGGCATGGTAGAGACTTATGGATAAAGATCGCTACACCCTTAGTCTTGTTACTGGGATTACTACTGTGGTACCAGGAGGGATAATATCTGTTATGAATGGTAGGAATATTAGCAGTATAGAAGTGTGTTTCCTGAACACATAAAACCTGTATCTTCCGTTTATGCATAGTATATAAAATTTGTGCCCTCTTCTCCGGGACATTGAAACCCTGAACATTCAGGGTGGCAATGTTCATCAAGGCCATATCACTGGCCGTCTAGAGGGTACAACGATCCCCGGCAGGGGGGAGAGGCTGTGCTGGCAAAGAAAAGAGAGAGAGCAGGGTAGTAGTAAGGGGAATAGACAAGAGAAACAGCTCCTAAACAAAGGTAGCAACAATTCTAACAAAAGCAGCAACATGACTGCCTTTAACAGGCGGCAATATCCCGCCTCTACACCTATTGGGGGTAAGACCATGGGAATCAACCTGTGGGGATAGGAGACAGCAACAGGCCGACATCAGTAAAGAATACAACTTAACAATTGTACGGGGGAATGAAACTATGAAAAAACACTTGTAGGGGCATAAGGCACACTATGTAACATCAGGCTCAATCTAAATCAGCAGTGATCACAATGAAACAGGACAATAATCTCACGTCCCGCAGCAGCCGCAGCGGAGTTTCAAAGCTCCGTGTCTGATCTAGATGCGCTCCTCCTCCTCCTTCTTGCGCGTTGTGGTCTGGGGGAGAGTCGTCGCCCCTCACTTCTCATCATTGGTAGGGCGGTTCCCCAGGCATCTGCAGTCGGATCCGTCAGTAGGCGTTCCCATTCCCGCAACACAACATGAGGCAGATCAAAGGCTGTGAGGAAGGGACCAAGATCTTCTAGGGTGCGCAGCGTAGCAACCGTAGTTCCAAGTCGCGCAGAAAGGGAAAATGGGAAGCCCCAACGGTATGGAATGTTACGTGCCTGCAGCAGAGAGAGAAGTGGCTTCAGGGATGCACGCAATCGCAGGGTGCGCCGTGACAGATCCGGGTACAGTTGAAGCTTGGCACCATCAAAGTCAATTTCCGGAAGCATGCGTGCCTTTCTCATAATCTCTTCCTTAACGGAGAAGTAGTGCACGCGGCATATTACATCTCGAGGCTTGTTGGGGTCGGTGCTCGGCGGTCTCAGCGCCCTGTGTGCTCTGTCAATGTCCAGTGGCGCATCTGGTGGTTTACCCAGCAGCGAGTTGAATACACCAGTGAGGGTGGAAAGGAGGTCAGGTGGGCGCGTTGCTTCAGGTAGTCCCTTGACTCTAATATTATTGCGCCTGTTGCGATTCTCCAGATCATCTATTTGGGAGCATAGGTACTGCTGCTGGGTGGCCTGGGATGTGACAGCCAGCTGAAGATCAGATAGGGACTGCTGTACTGTGGTCTTAAACGTTTCCAATTCCTGCACTTTAGTCTGCAGTGTCGAGACGTCTGCTTTAACAGCTCCAATATCCTGCCGCCAAGCTGCCTTCAAATCAGACGCCATGGATTCTAAGTCCAACTTGGAAGGCAATAGTGTGAGCAGCGCCTGTAGCTCCGGATGGGCCCTCAGGGCGGCAGCAGCCTCTGAGTGTTGTACAGCAGTGGCCTCCATAGATGTAACGTTATGGGTAAGGCCAGCAGGGGGCAGACCAGAGTGAGGTAAAGTATATTGTCTCTGAGAGGCAGGTCCACAATGTGCTGTGGTACTTATGGCAGTGGACTCAAAAGCAATTGAGGGAGGGAGAACAGTCTCAGATGACTGGCTGTGCAGGTGCTGAATGGCTGAGGGGAAGTTCTGAATTTCAGCAGAGAGAGGGTCCTCCACACACAAGGAGGTGGTAGCAGGGGCGACACTGGTAGTATGGGGCAGTTGCTGGGATCGTGGGCAGTGGAGTGAAGAAGTTGCTGCCCCGGGTGATGTGCCTGTGGCACTGTTCCCACTCTGCTGGTGCCGGTCCCCGTCTCTCACCACCTGGTCCCCCTCCAGTGCCCCACTGACAGCCTCTGCTGGTTCTGCAGAGGACGCGAGCTCCCATACAGCAGGAGAGGACCGAGGCTCCGCCCCCAATGCCGGCTCGCGCCTGCCTTGTGTTTCCGGCACCGGCGTCTCAGTGGCAGAAAACGACTGCTGCTCACCTCCCTCTGTAGTGCGCCGGGGTCTGGATGGAGTCCGGTGTCCCGGTAATGTGGCCTCCTCCCGTCGGGCAGCCTGGGACCTGGTCTCTCGCTGCCGCCGCGCGCCTCCCGCAATCCAAGATGGCGCCGGTTCCTCCACGCCACTCACCGGGTCCTCAGGCAGGTCAGCTAGCGGGCTGAAGTAATTAGATATCGGGGTCAGCGGCGTCCTCGGGACCCCCGGAGTCTTCTTGGCCGTTTTGGTGCGTTTTAGCCCCATAAATCTGCTTATGTGCCCCCTGTAGATGTCGGCCTAAGCAGGAGCTCCTAGTGTGCACGTCCGGCCGCCTCCATGCCAAGCTCCGCCCCCCCTTTATCAGTGTTTTAGCCCTATATCCCTTATGGTGGGTAAGAAGTACCTGTCTATAGAGAACATTGTTCTAAATATACTGCTGAATGTTAAGTCACCTACAAGAAATATCTATTAATATTGTCTCAGTCTAAGGCTACATTCACTTCACATTCACAATTGCTGCAGTTTTACTGATCCATATTCTGCAAAAATTACTGACTTTTTTTTTTTCAAGAGGGTCTAAAAACAGGAAGTCCTGTGTATCCCAGGTCATCAGCGCTCAGAGAAAAGGCAGTCATGTGATTGATGGACACATTGAGCCGTGACTCTCTGTACTGGCCGTTACTTCATGTGTTTAGTCTGTTTTTTTTTCATCCAGTACAAGACTAAAAGGCTTCAGGAGACTGGACCTGGATTTCTGGTAAGTATAGCTGTTATATAGCTGCCTTCAGGAGACTGGACCTAGATACAGTAAGTTTAGCTGTTATATAGCTGCCTTCAGGAGCCTGGACCTGGATACAGTAAGTATAGCTGTTATATAGCTGCCTTCAGGAGACTGGACCTAGATACAGTAAGTTTAGCTGTTATATAGCTGCCTTCAGGAGACTGGACCTGGATACAGTAAGTATAGCTGTTATATAGCAGCCTTCAGGAGACTGGACCTGGATACAGTAAGTATAGCTGTTATATAGCAGCCTTCAGGAGACTGGACCTGGATACAGTAAGTATAGCTGTTATATAGCTGCCTTCAGGAGACTGGACCTGGATACAGTAAGTATAGCTATTATATAGCTGCCTTCAGGAGACTGGACCTGGATACGTAAGTTTAGCTGTTATATAGCTGCCTTCAGGAGACTGGACCTGGATACAGTAAGTATAGCTGTTATATAGCAGCCTTCAGGAGACTGGACCTGGATACAGTAAGTATAGCTGTTATATAGCAGCCTTCAGGAGACTGGACCTGGATACAGTAAGTATAGCTGTTATATAGCTGCCTTCAGGAGACTGGACCTGGATACAGTAAGTATAGCTATTATATAGCTGCCTTCAGGAGACTGGACCTGGATACGTAAGTATAGCTGTTATATAGCTGCCTTCAGGAGACTGGACCTGGATACAGTAAGTATAGCTGTTATATAGCAGCCTTCAGGAGACTGGACCTGGATACAGTAAGTATAGCTGTTATATAGCTGCCTTCAGGAGACTGGACCTGGATACAGTAAGTATAGCTATTATATAGCTGCCTTCAGGAGACTGGACCTGGATACGTAAGTATAGCTGTTATATAGCTGCCTTCAGGAGACTGGACCTGGATACAGTAAGTATAGCTGTTATATAGCTGCCTTCAGGAGACTGGACCTGGATACAGTAAGTATAGCTGTTATATAGCTGCCTTCAGGAGACTGGACCTGGATACAGTAAGTATAGCTATTATATAGCTGCCTTCAGGAGACTGGACCTGGATACGTAAGTATAGCTGTTATATAGCTGCCTTCAGGAGACTGGACCTGGATACAGTAAGTATAGCTGTTATATAGCTGCCTTCAGGAGACTGGACCTGGATACAGTAAGTATAGCTGTTATATAGCCACCTTCAGGAAACTGGACCTGGATACAGTAAGTATAGCTGTTATATAGCTGCCTTCAGGAGCCTGGACCTGGATACAGTAAGTATAGCTGTTATATAGCTGCCTTCAGGAGACTGGACCTAGATACAGTAAGTTTAGCTGTTATACAGCTGTCTTCAGGAGACTGGACCTGGATACAGTAAGTATAGCTGTTATAGAGCTGCCTTCAGGAGACTGGACCTGGATACAGTAAGTAGAGCTGTTATAGAGCTGCCTTCAGGAGACTGGACCTGGATACAGTGAGTATAACTGTTATATAGCTGCCTTCAGGAGACTGGACCTGGATACAGTAAGTATAGCTGTTATATAGCTGCCTTCAGAAGACTGGACCTGGATACAGTAAGTATAGCTGTTATATAGCCACCTTCAGGAGACTGCACCTGGATACAGTAAGTATAGCTGTTATAGAGCAGCCTTCAGGAGACTGGACCTGGATACAGTGAGTATAGCTGTTATATAGCCACCTTCAGGAGACTGGACCTGGATACAGTAAGTATAGCTGTTATATAGCAGCCTTCAGGAGACTGGACCTGGATACAGTAAGTATAGCTGTTATATAGCTGCCTTCAGGAGACTGGACCTGGATACAGTAAGTATAGCTGTTATATAGCTGCCTTCAGGAGACTGGACCTGGATACAGTAAGTATAGCTATTATATAGCTGCCTTCAGGAGACTGGACCTGGATACGTAAGTATAGCTGTTATATAGCTGCCTTCAGGAGACTGGACCTTGATACAGTAAGTATAGCTGTTATATAGCTGCCTTCAGGAGACTGGACCTGGATACAGTAAGTATAGCTGTTATATAGCTCCCTTCAGGAAACTGGACCTGGATACAGTAAGTATAGCTGTTATACAGCTGTCTTCAGGAGACTGGACCTGGATTTCTGCTAAGTATAGCTTTGTTCTACAGTATGATAATAAAAAAAAATCAATGTAAATTGCAAACTTGCTTTATATATCACATCCTCTATTCCACTAGGTACATCGCTTTGGGTTTCTCGCATAAATAGACCGTCGTGGCGCTGGGATGCTGGTGCCAGGGTCCTTTTTTTGAACCGGTCCATTCCAGAGCATCAGCCGGGCATGGAGCACTGGGGGTGGGGCTGCCGACCCCTAGTGTGACGATCCCCCTTCCCCTCTTTGACGCGGCTCCATTAGAGTCAATGGAGCTGCGTCATATAGGTAAGGGGGTTTCGTCGCACTGGGCACCGCTAGGCCGGCCTCTGGTGCCTCATGCCTGTCTGGTGCTCTGGAATAGACAGGCGCCATGTGCAGGAACCAGACAACTGTTCAAAAAAAGGACCACACAACTGGCATATTAAAAAAATTCGGATTACAGATGCATTACAGACACATTTTTTTTGCGGATTGTGGACAATTGCAGACATCATAAACAATCTTGAAAAATCTCTCAACTTGTGAATGTAGACAAAATACCAGTGAAAGCAAAGATTTTTGTTGTTGTTTAAGAATAATCTTTCCTTGAAGCAGTAATTCCTAGGTCGTTGGTCCTTTCCCCACTGTCATTTATCATTTACAGTATATTCAGTCTGTAATTGTCAGATGTCTATGGCTGCATTGGTGAAACACTAGACAATCATTCATTTAATGGTTATTCATTCATCAACCTACTTGTATCTAATCTTACCCATACCTCATCTAATCTCTAAGTCATTGTGTACAGTTCTTAAAGGGATTCTGTGATCTCTCCTATTATAACTTATATCCTATTATAGTGAGCTACAATTATCTATACTTTTATTTGTTCTTATGGTCCTTTATTATGTTACAAGGCTGCAATTTTCTGGTATTGTTTTATAACGTGATAAAGGACGGCCAGTATCCTTTTTTCTTACTTGCTGTAACCTAGCTGTGAGTGTCTGAAACATGTGGACTTGGTCCGGAGCTAACAGATTCCCTTTAAAGAGATGGTACCCATTCTACCTGGACATGGACAGCGTCAGCCCCCCGCAGCACTTGCTCAGTTGGCCCGAGCTGCCAAGCAATGCATCTGAAAATGGAGACAGCTTCCGGGTGCACAGTCGATGCTGTTCAAAATTCTGCATACCCCCATATGGTTCTATGGGGTATCCCTATCAGAATTCGAGACAATTATAGGGCATGCCCTATATATTCCAGGCCTATTTTCCAGCACAGGCACCCTTCAGCATTCTTCCTAACGGGTGGTCGTGCTGAGTAGAACCCTATGGGTCTGGAAATCTATCCCGATTTGTTGATAAGATTTTCCTGACATGTAAAGGGGGGTCTATGCGGGGCCATCTTACCCATTGGGCAGGGTAGACGGCTGCCTAGGGGCCCATGAGTCCTGGGGGCCCCTCTGCCCACTGTGACATCTGAGCATCCTCCACCCCACCCCCAGTCGGTGTATCTCCGTGCACTCAGACAGCTCATATATTATACATGAGCAATGTTGTTGCCCCAGTCTATATATAAGCCATGTTGTGTTGCCTCTGGGCCCCATAGCAGCTGCGTGGCCTGCTTCCATGGTAAATACGCCAATGGCTTGGGCCGGTCCGGGGGAAGGTGTAGGGTGGTTTTGGATGTGGCTGTGAAATGGAGAGAGGGTCAATAGGTTGAGGGGTTTGGGTTTGGTCCATGGGCTATGTGGACTAAATAAATCTGTTATTATACAACATTTGGGTGTTACTTAGGGGCCCTCTGACACTGACAGAGCCACATTCTTATACATATTATAACATGTAGGCCAATCTTCTACAGGGCAATGTGCACTCCCTTGTCAAACCCATTTAGCAGTAGAAGCGAGGCGTGCGGCTTTTGAAGGTAGTTACACGTATTATCACATCTAACCCCCTGAGCAGCCTTCTCCCTGGACGGCTCCGTGTTCGCTCTGCGCTCTGCCTATTGGCGGATCTTCCCATGTGTAAATGAAGCGCAGTGGATCTCGCCTATAAGCCCATGTACGGGATATTTGTGCTGCATGTTTGGTTTGTAAATGAACCTCAATAGGATTATTTCCTCTTCTTTTATCTCTTTACTTTGATTTTTTTTTTTTTATAAATGAACTGCGAGGGAAATTCGCACAAAGTGAAGGAACAGATTTGATGTCTACGAAAGCCATAGAAATCCCGCTCCCTTGTTGAAGTCTTTAGTTTCCATGGCAACTCGTTCCTGTCACACAGCGACATGACTCATTCAGACCTTGCGACCAGGCAAATGAATAGCTTAATAAGAGGGCCTTGGGTTGCCCAATCTTACTGTGAGGGACTATAAGATGGAAATGGAACGATGTCATTACCGTCACCATTAATTGTAGCGTTTTGTTTTTTTTTGTTGCATTCCTGGAGGCTCAGTGTGAATAATTGAAAATAATCCTGGATAGCCGGAGACATTAGAAAGAACTAAGACATCAGAATTTTTTATTTTTTTTTTATAATTTTATTTTATTATTTCACACAATAGATTCCAGTAGGTATAAGAGGGGACTGTAGCGCTGACTACTGGGGGGCAGTTTCATCAGTCATAGTGTTATTATGTCACTGAAGATTATATTATAGTTTAGGCGCTCCAGATCTGTCCAAATCATCTACCATGGGCTTTCATATCCTGAGAGTCCCTTAGGGCCCCATTCCACCGGACGATTATTGTTTGCATAATCGTTAACGATTAACGATCTCAAACGACCGCTATTGCGAAAAACCTGAAAACGTTCACTCTTTTCCATGAAACGATAATCATTACTTATGATCGTAATTGCGATCGTTTTTTCTTCGCTATTTATTCGCTATTGCGTTTGTATCTATTGCGAACGACCGAACGATGTCTAATGGTGCGTTTACACAGACAGATTTGTGAAGGCAAAGCCAGGAATAGACTATAACCAGTGAACAGTTTATAAAGGAAAGACTGAGATTTATCCTCTTTTGCAATCCATTCCTGGCTTTGGCTTAAAAAAATCTGTCAGATAAATCTCTCTGTGTAAACGCACCCTTATTTAAAGCGAGCGATTTGCGAACGTTTTGCAAACGAGCAACGATCCAGGTCTTAAAAAGCGATCAACAATTTCTCCTTCGGTCGTTAATCGTTAACTGCATTTCAACCGACCGATTATCGTTTAGATTCAAACGATTTAACAATAATCTGAACGATTATCGTCCGGTGGAATAGGTCCCTTAGGCTCTATACACAAGTTCCATTAGTTTGTCCGCAGTTGCGGATCCACAACTACGAAGGAATTTAGGGCCCATTGATTTAAATTGTGGGCTGTTCGCACTGTCTGTAATTTTACAAAAAGTGCTACCAGAAAAATTACCGACAAGCGATAGTACTGACCGTAATTGCGGCACAGATTGTCCCATCGAAGTCTATGAGAGCGCCCGTAAGTTTTGAGGATCTGTAATTTTCACAGAAAAAGTAAAAAATACAGATGAGTAATCATTTTAAACCATTCCCACTAATTTATGGCGAATGTACCACTTAAATCTGTCAATAAATATTTTTATACGACCTGATTGGCACCGCCGGGCACATTCGGATGGTGCAGTCCATTTTTCAAAATGCCGTCCCGTTCCCGCAATCGGTGCCACTTTCTATGAATGCAAAAAAGGTTACTTGGTGCACTGATCTCTCTTCCCCTAGGTGACGCACTAAGGCAGAGCCAAGCCGGGGTCAGACTTAAATCAGAAGGCGCACATGACCCAAGGGAAAAGATATTGAGGACTGGGCCCACCTGTGAATGTAGCTTTAGGGCTCTATTACACGTTGGGATAATCGGCCCGATTCTGCCGATTATCGCTCTATGTAATGAAGACAATGATCAGCCAATGAAATGATCATTGATTAACGTTTTTTTAGGCCCAGACCCAAAATCATCGGCCGCTGACCGCACATCGCCATGTGTAATAGTGATGAACAGCTGGTGGCTGACGATTAACCAAAAAGTTAATTCATTACCTGTCCACGCTCCCGGTCTTCTCCTGCCCCCTGTATGCATCCCGGCACTGTGCGCTAATGATGTCCGTGCAGCCATAGACCCTTACTCCTTCCAAAGGGAGAACAATGGGGGCATTTATCAGGCTGTCTTAAAGTTCGAATGGCTTTTTATTTAGTAGAGTCTATTATCTTTATAATATTTCTTTAACAACTTTATTTGCTGTTTTCAATACTTTGCAATACTATCCTAAATGCACGTTGTTACTATGGAAACGTCAAAAAGAGGCCAAACCTTATTTTGTGTCTCTGTGTTGATATCTAGTATTTAAGTGCATGTGGGTGTAGAGATCTTAAAGGGATATTCCCTTCTCGTTACAAGGGCTGCCTTGACTAATCTGCCGATCCGGCAGTGCGCTCTTACCTATCAAAGGTATTAATGTGATGGTTGATGGAGCCCCCCCACAAAAAATAAACTATACCGCGATCTATACAGATGGCAGCTTACTGTAGGCGACTTAGCACAGACCCCCCTTCGCTCCTGGTGTATGGATCAGCATCCTCCTCTGTTATTCACGTGATGGTCACTAGAGGCTGCAGTGCAGAGGAAGATGCAAAGCCCTAGAGACAGGAGCGGGGAGGGCTGAGTATCAGGGTGTGTTCTCACATTGTGTTTGTGCTAATAACGCAATGTGAGAACCCAACACTGTCTGTATGCTCTTACCCACTGTGTTAGGGCCATATTACACAGCCTGATATCCTGAGTAAGTAGCGCCGTTCTGCTAGATAGGCGCTCGCTTACAGAGCCTATTATAAGGGTCGATCAGCCATCAGTCGCACATCACTATTAAACGCAGCGATGCACGGCCGGTGGCCAATGACTTTTGAACATGTGGAAAGACATGGATCAGTTAATGGGGGGGATTTTGTTAGGGAGAAGCAATGTGAGTATTATGGCTTAGAGCAATATAGCCTAACCTTTTTTTTTTTTTACTTTTAAACTCGGGGCACCCGAAAAGAAATGTCATTCAGTGACTCACAGGTGACGTCTTCTTTGATCTGAGGCGTAACTTTCCCTTTTCATCTCCATCCGGCCTAGACCACCGTGATGATTTCTTGCAGCTGCAATTCGTCTCTTCAGAGCCTGCCAGACAAACTCAGGCTCCGCACTTATCCAGCAACTTTCTACCCCTTTTTCGAACCCATAAGGTCCCAAACAGTAGTAATTCCATTTTTGTTGTGTCATTTTGTGTAGCTGCTGTGGCCTCCATATAGTAATAATGTCCCCTGCCGTGCCCTCCATATAGTAATAATGTCCCATGCTGTGCCCCCCATATAGTAATAATGCCCCCTGCTTTGCCCTCCATATAGTAATAATGCCCCATGCTGTGCCCCCCATATAGTAATAATGCCCCCTGCTTTGCCCTCCATATAGTAATAATGCCCCCTGCTGTGCCCCCATATGACCCTAGTATTATTGTTAACCCTTTAGAGATGCTCTTGTAGATGGAGTTAACCCCCTGTGATGCCCCTGGCTGTAGTCAACCCCTAGTTGTGTCCTGGTAGCTGCAATTAACCCCCCCCCCATCCCCAGTAGTGTCCTGGTAGCTGTAATTCCCCCCCCCCCCTTCTCAGTGGTGTCCTGGTAGCTGTAATTACCCCCCCCCCCCCCTCAGTGGTGTCCTGGTAGCTGTAGTTAACCCCCCAGTAATATCCTTGAAGCTGTAGTCAACCCCCCAGTGATATCCTGGTAGCTGTAGTTCACTTCCCCCCCAGTGGTGCCCTGGTAGCTGCAGTTCACTCCCCCCCAGTAGTGTCCTGGTAGCTGTAGATTACCCCCCCCCCCCCCCCAAGTAGTGTCCTGGCAGCTTTAGTCCCCCCCCCCCTCCCAGTGGTATCCTGGTAGCTGTAGTTCACTCCCCCCCACAGTGGTGTCCTGGTAGCTGTAGTTCCCCCCTCCCAGCTGCCTCTCATTACCTCTGGCCCCGGACACATCAATAACCCCATGAAATCAGGAACGTATATATACATTCCTACTGCATGGGGTATGTGCAGTAGGAACGTATATATACAGATTGCTGACGGGAAGGGGTTAAATAATTAATTAGCATTTTATTACATGAAATAAGGATTTAATACAATAGAAAAGATTTGGTCCAGAAACCTTTGTTTGCAGTTAAAGAGGTTGGACGTTTCCTGGAGGTCTTGACCAGGTTTGCAGACCCCGCAGCAGAGATTGTGTCCCCCTCCTCCATACACATCTTCTCCAGATCTTTCAGGTTTCGGGGCCGTCACTGGGAAACATTGAGTTTCAGCTCCCTCCAAAAATTTTCTGTTAGGTTCCGGTTTGGAGACTGGTCGCCGCTCCAGGACCCTGAAATGCTTCTTACGGAGCCGCTCCTTAGTTGCTGTGTTTTTCAGGTCATTGTCACGGTGGAAGACCCAACCATGCGTCATCTTCAATGCTCTTACTGAGGGAAGGCCAAAATCTTCTGATGGCCCCATCCATCCTCCTTTTAATAAGGTGCAGTCGTCTTGTCCCATTTGCTGAAGTATGATGTTTCCCCCCCATGCTTCTTAGTAGTTGCAGTTGTACTTATCCTTGTTCTTCCCAAAAACATGGTGGAGTTGATACCAAAAAGTAATATTTTGGTCTCATCCAACCACATGACCTTCTTACATGCCTCCTCTGGGTCATCCAGATGGTTACTGGTGAACTTCAAACACACTTGTGCTGGAGTGAGCGGAGGGGGGGAGCCTGTGTGTCCTGCAGGATTTTAATCCATAACGGTGCAGTGTTACTAAAGACGTGTCTTTATTCAACCGGACTACTATGTAACTAAATATGTCTATGTAATCCTTGAGATTGTGGTCCCAGCTCTCTTCATACCATTGACCATGTCCTCTTCTGTAATTCTGAGCTGATTCCTGATCTTTTTCAGAATCATCCTTACCCCACGATCCAAGATCTTACATGGAGCTCCTGTCTGAGAGACTGACAGTAATCTTGTATTTCTTCAATTTTCTAATAATTGCACCAACAGTTGTTGTCTTTTTACCAAGCTGCTTGCGTATTGTCCTGTAGCCCATCCCAGCCTTGTGCAGGTCCCCAGTGTCCTTAGCTCATTGGTCTTGGCCATGGTGGAGAGATTAGAGTGGGATTGATTGTGCGATTGTGAGCGAGAATTCTTGCTGGTTGGTGATCAAATACTTATTTCATGGAATACAATTTAAATGTATTATTTAAAATTCATACAATGGGATTTTTCGGAATCCTATTTTATATATTCTGTCTCTCACAGGTGAAAACTGAAAAAAATTGCACAATTATTTAGAAGTATAACAAAGTCCTTTATTTACATGTACAAAAAATGTATAAAAACTAGGGAATTTCATGGGAAAAGACACAGATAACACAAGGCCAGAGGGGGAGAAAGATCTCAGTGTGGTAAATCAATATAAAATTAGAAATTATGACTGCTGCAATATTATGTATACCAATTGCAACACTACCATCTAGTGGTCACTGAAATTATAGCAATGACAAGTGTTTAATCTGCAATGCAGTGACAGCATGGATGTAGTGTAATATGATATAGTATATTGAAGGAGAGACTGTTTGTAACCCCTCAGCGGCCAGCCAGGTAATGAATAGAGCACCACAAGTAAGGCCCTACAGATTCCAATTCCTATGCGACCACACAAGTGAAAAACAAACCAACACTGAGATCTTACCCCCGTCCAGCCCACCAGCCCGACGCACGTTTCGCTCACTTCATCAGGTGAATTGTACCTGTGATACAAATTACAGACCTCTCCATTCTTTGTAGGTGGGAAAACTTGCAAAATCAGCAGTGTATCAAATATTTATTTTCCCCACTGTTTACGCCAAATGTAGTTGGCAAATGTGATGCTTTTAGGAGACGTAGTGACAGAGCCTCATCGATGCTTAAAATATACCAAACTGATGGTGGAGATCAAATGCATTTAAGGGTGAAAGTAACAGAGGCAAAAGTACATAATAAAACTACAGCAACCTAAAATTCTTAAACAAACATTTTTTTTGAGATGGTAGAATGTGAGTAGATGTCAATGTTCTCTATAAATTCTGGGGAGAAACAAAAATTGTATCAACCTTCTTTAAAAATTGCTTATTATCAAAGCCAGTAATGGTTACAGCGAGGGAATGAGGAAACTAGTGCGAGCCATCTGTGTATACTTGGATGCAAGGCCAATGTGCGCATCCGTAATGAAAAGTGCTTCTGAACTGTGAGACGGAGAAGCAGAAGGTTTTGCAGAATTCCCTCTTTTATTAGCTCTGGCTAAATAGTGGATACAATCAAGCCAAAATCTTACTGTAATTTATCTTTATGGTCTTTTTTGCTGTTTTATATAATTTTTTACTTGGATTTTTCCTTACACAGTGTAGTAAGTGTAACTACCATAAAAACCACCATAAAGAAGGGTCGCAGCTGATGATGGATCTCGTTTTGTTGATTATCAGCAACGAGTGTTACTAGAAATACCCCATTCTCCCGTGTAAAAGTCTCACCAATCACCTGAGAGGGAAACCGTTCACTTGCCAGCTGATCGCATCTTTTGTGCAGCTTCAAAATGTATTGCTATTGACCACACAACTCCCTGTGTAAACAGAAAATGTGTGGACGATAGCAATATATATATAAATGGCCACACAAACAATTCAGGGATTGTTTGTGTGGCCAGGCTTTGCAATTAACCCCTTAACGACATCGGGCGTACCCATACGCCCCCGCAGGGTGGGCTTTAACGCAAACGGGCGTATAGGTACGCCCGATGTTTCCGATCGCTGTGTGTTCACCGGCACCGACCGCCATTACTGTAAAAAGTAATGGTGGTCACCGTGCCACCGGCCCGATCGGCCACCGCCGATCGGGCCGGTGGCACGGCGATCAGAGTCCCACAAATAGTAAATACCTGCCCTGGACCCCTCAGCTAGGTAGCCGAGGGGTCCAGAGCAGGTATTTGTACATTACTCACCTGTCACGGGCTCCTGATCGGCGTCTTCCGGGTTCGCGGCGTCCTCGTCTTCGTTCGGGTCTTCGGCTTCCTCCGTGACGTCACGTTCGGCTTCTCTCGGCTATTTTCGGCTCCAGCGTCGGCTTTTTCCGTATTTTGCGCTCTGCTGCCCTCTAGCGGCTGATATGTGTAATACACTTATCAGCAGCTACAGGGATGTTCAGAATGTAGAAAAAGTTTTTTGTTTTTTTTTTTTAAATTTTTTTTTCTATTTTCCGCACCCTATCGCCGCTGAGTGTTGATCAGCATCGCACGAAAGTGCGCTGCTAATCAGCAACTCCTCCTTTTTGGCGTAGGTTTTTTTTTCTATATTCTACTGCCACGGTCTGCTTATAAGTGCCGCACATAAGTGCGGCATTTATCAGCAACTCCTTTGTTGGCGTAGGTTTTTTTTTTTTATACTTACTGTAAAAAAACACGTAAAAAAACACTACATTACACCACACTACATTGAATAAAGTTTGACACTACACCACTACATACCCCATATACCAATCCCAATATAAAGATGGCCCCCAGGGTGTTTTCGGCGTCAGAGGGATACGTTATTATTGCCTCCGACACCGAAACAGCCCGTTAGGATGAATGGGGGGATCCTTCTTTCCTCCATTCATCCTCATCCTCCTCATCATCCAGTGACGTGTCTGGGGGTAGCGTAGCGTACGCTGCCCCCCAGACACGTCTTTTCTGCCAGTACCGTCCCAATAAGAGATGACGGTATGGCGTGAAATTCTACAAACTCTGTGAGCGTACCTCAGGGTACACTTACAGATTTAGGGTACGTGCACACTGCGGAATGGCAAAGGATAACCCTTTGTGCATTCCGCAGCTGGCACCCACCGGCGGACTGATGCGGGCGCATGTCTCCACCCGTGTCATAGACTCCATGTTATGCTTGGGCGGATTCCATCGTCCGTCCAAAGAATGAATACGTTGGACGGAGAGCGGAATCCGCCCGGGCATAGAATGGAGTCTATGACACGTGTGGAGACGTGCGCCTGTATCAGTCCGCCGGCGGGTGCCAACTGCGGAATGCACGAAGGGTTATCTGTCGCGGTTCCGCAGTGTGCACGTACCCTTAGAGTGTATGTAGGAAGGGACACCCGAATCCAGCCCCCAGATGCCCCCTCTCCCCCCATCCTCTGAGTTAGTGGGGAGATCGTTCGGGAACTGATCTTCCCACTGCTGGATAAAGGTCACCACCTGTACGGGGATAACTTTTATACCAGCACCCCCTCTTCCGGTCCCTCGCTGCCTGAGCTACTGTAGCTTGCGGCACGATCCGAACATATCAGAAGTAGTAATAGAGCCCTAATATTTAGCAGCCATGGGTATGAAGGACCCCGTATCGCACCAGGACAACATTTTCCAGGTGACGTCCCCCACACTGGAAAACAGGAGACCCCAGAAGAAGTGCAGAGTGTGGCGTAACAGGGAGATCAGGAAGGACACCGTTTACCAGTGTGACACCTGTCCTGATCCCCCCGGCCTCTGCATACTGGATCGCTCCAAGGCGCACCACACGTCATTGGGGTTCTACATTATCTAAATTCTGTCCCTTATTCCTATTTCAGGGGTCACGTTGATCCAGGGATTATTCTGATCGCCATTATGGAGTCGGAAAGGAATTTTTCCCAGTGATGAGGCTACTGTCGTCTGCCTCACGAGGGGTTTTTGCCTTCCTCTGGATCAACACAGGTTGAGTTTGATGGACACCTGTCATTTCCAACCTTATAAACTAATAATTGGCCTAATACCCCCAAATAAATTAGAATTGTCCCTTTTCCCCAGCTAAGTAGGTATGGCCGCCATTCCCATTAGAGGATGCCATGATGCAATTACAAAGCCTTTGTGCGGCCAGGACAGTAGAAACCCCCCACAAGTGACCCCATTCTGGAAACTACACCCCATAAGGAATCTAACAAGGGGGGCAGCGGGGATATGGCCCCCAAGTGACGGCCACATTTGGGACGTGAAAATGAAAAAAATAGTATTTTTTATTTTCTCGGCACATGTTCTACGTAAGTGCCCGTCACCAGTGGGGTCCATATCCTCACTGCACCCCTCGTTAGATTCCTTATGGGGTGTAGTTCCCAGAATGGAGTCACTTGTCGGGGGTTTCTACTGTCCTGGCAGCACAGGAGCTTTGTAATTGCGACATGGCCTCTATCCTCCATTCCAGCCTCTAAATGGCGCTCTGTCCCTTTGGTGACTTGCCCTGTGCCCATATGGCACATTATGTCCACATGTGGGGTATTTTCATACTCAGGGGAAACTACCCTACACGTTTTGTGTTCATTTTCTTTTTTAACCCCTTGTGGAAATGGAAAAAAATCAAGGCTAGACCAACATTTAGTGTAATTTTTGTAAAATTTTTACTCTAAATCATTAATCTTGTCATGATTTTTTCATTTTCACAAGGGGTTAAAAGATAAAAAAAAACATTTAATGTGTAGCGCAATTTCCCCTGAGTATGGAAATACCCCACATGTGTACATAGAGCGCCATTCGGGTGCAGGGTAAGCCTCCAAAGGGAAGGAGCGCCATTTGGTTTTTGAAGGCTGGATTTGGATGGAATGGATTTCGAGGGGCCATGTTGCATTCAAAAGGCCCCTGTGTTGCCAAGACAGTTGAAACCCCCCACAAGTGACCCCATTATGGAAACTGCACCCCTCAGGGAATGTAACAAGGGGTGTAGTGAGCATATGAACCCCACTGGTGACGGGCACAAATGTGGAACAATGTGGCGTGAAAATGAAATATTACATTTTTTACACTATAATGTTGGCTTAGCCTTGAATTTATCATTTTCACAAGGGGAAAAAAAAACACAAAATGTGTAGAGCAATTTCCCCTGAGTATGGAAATACCCCACATGTGGACATAAAGCGCCATGTGGGCGCAGGGCAAGCCTCCGAAGGGAAGGAGCGCCATTTGGATTTTGGAGGTTGGATTTGGCTAGAATGGATTATGAACGCCATGTCGCATTTACAGAGCCCTCGTGCTGCCAAAACACTGGAAACCCCCCACAAGTGACCCCATTCTGGAAACTGCACCCCTCAAGGAATCTAACAAGGGGTGCAGTGAGGATATGGACCCCTTGATGACGGGCACATTTGTGCCATGAAAGTGAAAAAATGAAATTTTTTACTTTTACGTCACATTGTTCCACATTTGTGCCCGTCACCAGTGGGGTCCATATGCTCACTGAACCCCTTGTTAGATTCCTTGAGGGGTGTAGTTTCCAGAATGGGGTCACTTGTGGGGGGTTTCCAGTGTCTTGGCAGCACGGGGGCTCTGTAAATGCGACATGGCGCTTGAAATCCTTTTCAGTGAAATTCAGCTTCCAAAAGCCAATTGGCGCTCCTTCCCTTTGGAGGCTTGTCCTGCGCCCCCTTGGCACTTTATCGCCACATGTGGGGTATTTCCGTACTCGGGAGAAATTGCGCTACACATTTTGTGTCTTTTTTTGCCTCTTATCCCTTTAAGAAAATGAAAAATTGAAGGCTAGATCAACGTTTTAGTGTAAAAAATAAATTTTTCTTTTTTCACGCCATATTGTTCGGAAAATCTGTGAAGCACCTGTGGGGTCCAAATGCTCACCGCACCCCTTGTTACATTCCTTGAGGGGTGTAGTTTTCTAAATGGTGTCCCTTTAGGGGTGTTTTTTAGGTTTTGGCACCCCAGAGCCTCTGCCAACCTGAAGTGGTACAGTCAAAAATGACCAAATATAACGGAGGCGTTAAAAATCACTAGGCGCTCCCTTATATCTGAGGCTTGTGGTTGCGTCAAATAGCGCAATAGGGTCACATATGGGGTATTTCTATAAACTGCAGAAACGGGACAATAATTATTGGGGTGCATTTCTCTGGTAATAGGTTTATAATTATGAAAAATATTGGATTACAATAAAATCTCTGCACAGAAAATTAAAATTTTCAAATTCCTTACACACTTAGCTTTTATTTCTGTGACTCCCCTAAAGGGTTAAAACACTTTCTGGATATGCTTTTGCAGAGTTTGGGGGGTGCAGTTTCTGAAATTGGGTGCTTTGTGGGGCTTTCTAACATACAGGCCCCTCAAATACACTTTAAACCTGAACAGGTCCCTAAAAATATCTGATTTTGAAATTTTACTGAAAATTTGGAAATTTGCTGCTAATGTTTTAAGCTCCCTATTGTCTAAAAAAAATTAAAGATCGTTTAATAAATGCTGCCAACATAAAGTAGACATGTTGCTAATGCTATTTAATATATAATTTATGTGGTATAACCACTTTCTGTATACGCAAAAAAGTTTCAAAGTTGGAAAAATGCATTTTTTCACATTTTTTCACATTATTTGGGTTTTTTTCATAAAGATTTGTTATGAGTATCGACTCCAATTTACCAGAAATGTAAAGTACAATATGTCACGAGAAAACAATCTCAGAATCAGCCGGATAGGTAAAAGCATCCCGAAGTTATTAATGACTAAAGTGACACAGATCATATTCATAAAATTTGTCTCTGTCATTAAGGCCATTTCAGGCTCTGTCCTTAAGGGGTTAATCCTTCTAAAGGCAATAGAAACATATGCCGATCTCACAGATCAGAGCTCGCTTGCTTCTTTGCACAGCTCCATAAGGGGCCATGTAAAAGAAACCTTAGACATGTCTCTTTCTAGCACTTTTAGTGCATGTAAGTGTGGTGTTTGAATGTTTTAATGGCACAACAATAGCCCTGAAACATAATTAATATATAGACATGGAGATTCTGCACCAGCACAGCATGCCAGAGTGGCCCACAAATGCCCCCCCTTGCACAGAGCTACCTGCAACCCACCCTACCCCTGTACAGAGCCGCCCGCAACCTACCCCGGCACAGAGCCGCTATTATTCCGCCCCTGCACAGAGTGATCCACCACCAACCCCGCCTCGCGCAAAGAGCCGCTATTATTCCACCCCTGCACAGAGTGATCCGTGACCAACCCCGCCCCACGCACAGAGCCGCCCAAAACCCACCCGTGTACAGAGCCGCCCGTGAATAATCCGCCCCTCCCCCACACACAGAGCCCAGACTCTTTACTACTGTACCAAGAATCTCCAATCTGTGCCAAACCAGAGCCGCCAGCACCCTAAGAGCCCCCCCCCCCCCCCGCCCTTCCCGAAACAGATCTACAGTGTGGGCTTTTGTTGTGGCTGGAGGCAGCATTGCACCTCCAGCCACAAGCCCCCCCCCCATGCGCATACTTACCTTGCCTGGTGCAGCATTCCTTTGTTCACCCAGCTCCACAGCACAAGAGTGACGTGTCGGGGACCGCACCAGGCCAGGTGAGTAAGTTTGGGGGGCCCAAACAGTTTTTCGCTATGGGGCCCCATGAATCCTAGTTACGCCCCTGCCCTAAGGACCATATTACAAAGTCTGATGCGCCGGGAAAGCAAGTGCCGACCTGTCAGTTTGGCCCTCGTGTCCCCCCATCTTCCAGTTGCTGCTCTTTGCTATAATACGCACAAACAGCAAGTGGGGAGGATCCTTAGATTGTTCTGGTGGCTCAATTATCGTTAGGGATGTCCATGCAGCCCTTCCTCTGGTGTAAAATAATTAAGATTATACTTACCTGTCCACGTTTCCCCAGTGTCCTTCAGCCTTGTCTCTGGCATTCCCCATTCACCACAGCTGCAGCACACGTCTGGTCCGCGGCCACTGATGGGCTAAGTAGCCACTCACTTTAGAGACCGGTTCGGAAGTCCTGAAAGTCGTCTGCGGAGAGTGGAGAGTCACAGAAACCAGGCAGGACCCCGGAGGAGCCTGGACAGGTAAGTAAGGCTAGGTCACACTACGAAAAGAACATATGAAAAACAGATGCATTTGTGTGCATATGTTTTGATCCGTTTTTCCATTGTTTTAGGTTATAAAAAAGGATCAAAACGCATCCGTTTTTTTCAGCATACACAAAAATATGGTCAGCTACGTCTTTGTGTACTTTAAAAAATAGATGCGTTTTGATCTTTTTTTTTCATAATGGAAGTCAATGGAAAAAGGGAAATGCATCTGTTTTTCCATCAGTTTTTTGCAAAAATGGATGAAGAAAATGTCGTGTAAACCCAGCCGAAAAACGTTATTGTTTTACATACACCATCCTCAGCCAAAAATCCCTCCAAAAGGAAAGAATATTCATCTGCAGACAGCTGTTAACATCACCGTACCCCTCCAAAATCCTTTTTCAACTACACAGCGCTGTATGTATATGTCCCTAACAATGTAAAAACAACAAACATTTTAATTGAGAGTATTATATTATCCTTTGACATGGTGACCCCATAAGTTATGAGTTCCCCCACTTACAACACCCCCACCCCCACCCCCGCACATACATATATACCACCACCGTCTAACTTGGCTTATAAACTTTAAATATAACAGCTAAAAAAAAAAAATCTGCCTGCGTGGCATTATTAGGGAAGAGCTTGTAAATCGGTTCCAGCAGAACAGGAGCGGCAGCTGACTCAGCCCTTATTGTTACATCTATTTACCATAAAAGCCAACGTTCGACTTATTCAAGAATGTTGGATTCTGGTCCAATAATCACAAATGTTGCTAAAACTGTTGGATTCGGGGGGCCTCCTCTCTGTGGAGCAGCAGCGATTGCCAAGACATTTTCCCTCTTACTTAGAGGCCACGAGGCTAAAATAGTTTCCTGTGTTGAAATTTGGCCATACAGAGGACAAGGGGTTAATGTAGCGTTCAGTCGGGTCATGGAGTGTAGCATTGTTCTCTACTGCACATAATTCCATTGCTTGTTGTATGATACGTTCGGCCAGGTGGATAAATCTAGATGCAAAAATTTTTTAATTTGTAACTTTGCCTTTACATATTGCTGGACACAAATAGAAAGGTAACTTGGGATACACTGTAGGTTGGTTGCTCAGCAACTGCGAGTATTATTCCGGTATTATTGCCAGTATGGATTCTTACAGTGTCAGCTGCTCCGAGTATGCAGTCTTATTCTATGAATGGGGAAAAATAGTGTGGACATTTTGAAACTTTGTAAAATTTGGGAACTCAACAGAATTAAAGTGTCATTGTTGTATTTCTTTCTTTATTTTATTATTTTTATAAAATTTTTTTGCAGAAATCAATGGTCCAGACGATTTTAAGAAACTTTGTAATTGGGTTTATTAGGCAAATATGCCATTATCTGCATTCAAAAAGACTTTCCCCAGGTCCCCCCCCCCCTTTCTCATTCACTGCTCATTATCAGGAAATCTCGACTCTATTACATCGGTTGGTCCCTGTGAAACCTATGGAGAGGGGAGGGGGGAGGAGGGAGATTAGTTACCAGCAGAGAACAAAGGATTACACAGCGGGACCTGTGTGAAAGCCAGTATTCAGAGGTCAGAGAGGTCAGTGCTGACTTCAGAGGAGATAGCCTGGTGATGTAGCTGTAAATTAACTCTTTGTTGTCCTGTTTTGGTGCCTCATCTCCCTCCACCCCTCCCCACTCCATAACAGAACCATGAAGACAGGGCGGGAGAGCTTCCAACTGCTTTTTCATGATAAAAATGCATTTTTCGGCTAATAAACCCAGTTACAAAGTTAAAATCGCCTGTACTATTGATTTCTGCAAAAAAATGTAAACAACAGTGACACTTTAACCCTTAGACGACCCAGGGCGTATAGTTACGCCATGGAAGTCTGTCCCCAGACGACCTAGGGCATAACTGTACGTCCTGGGTGTTTCTCCAGCGGAGCGCGCTTCATAGCAGGTGGGGGCCGGCTGCAATCAGCAGCCGGGACCTCACCGGTAATGACACGCTGCAGCGATCGCGCTGCCGCGTGTCATTAACTCCTTAACCCCTTCAAGACCAAGCCTATTTGCACCTAAAAGACCAGGCTCATTTTTCAAAATCTGACCTGTCTCACTTTATGCGCTTATAGCTCAGTGATGCTTTAACGTATGCTAGCGATTCTGAGATTGTTTTTTCGTCACATATGGCACTTTATATTAGTGGCAAAATTTGGTCACTACTTTGTGTGTTTTTTGTGAAAAACATCAAAATATGAAAAATTAAAAAAATTAGCATTTTATGAACTTTGAAATTCTCTGCTTCTAAAAAAGAAAGTCGTATCACATAAATTAATTACTAAGTCACATTACCGATATGTCCTCTTTATTCTGGCTTCATTTCATAAACATATTTTACTTTTTTAGGGTGTTACGGGGCTTAGAAATTTATCAGCAAATTACCACATTTTCGTAAAAGTTTCCAAAACTGATTTTTTTAGGGACCAGTTCTTTTCTTAAGTTGATTTAGGAGGCTTGTATACTGGAAACCGCCATAAGTGACCCCATTTTGGAAACTAGACACCTTAAAGAATTAATCTAGGGGTATAATGAGCATTTTAACCCTACAGGGTCTGGAGGAAAGTGTTCACCATTAGGCCGTAAAAAAATGAAAAATTACAATTTTCCAATAATATATACGTTTAGATTAAAGTTTCTCATTTTCAAAAGGAACATGAGAGAAAACGCACCATAAAATTTGTAACGCAGGTTCTCTTGAGTACTAAGGTACCCCATATGTGGGCGTAAACCACTGTATGGGCACACAGCGAGGCTCAGAAGGAAGGGAGCGCCATCTAGCTTTTCCATTGCAGATTTTGCTGAAGAAGTTTCCGAGCGCCAGGTGCATTTGCAGCGCCCCTGTAGTGTCAGCAGAGAGAAAACCCCCCATAAGTCACCCCATTTTGGAAAGTACACCCCTCAAAGAATTCATCTTGGGGTAGGATGAGCATTTTGACCCCACAGGTGTTAGAGGAAAGTATTCAAAATTAGACAGTAAAAATGAAAAACTCGAATTTTTCCAATAATATGTTCCTTTAGTTTGAATTTTCTCCATTTCACGAGGAACAGGAGAGAAAATTCACCCCAAAATCTGTAACGCAGGTTCTCCTGAGTAGAACGGTACCCCATATGTGGGCATAAACCACCGTAAGGGCACACAGCGGGGCTCAGAAGGGAAGGAGCGCCAATTAGCTTTTTCAATGCAGATTTTGCTGAAGAAGTTTCTGAGCGCCAGGTGCGTTTGCAGAGCCCCTGTAGTGTCAGCGGAGTAAAATCTCGCCCATAGTCACCCCATTTTGGAAAGTGCACCCCTCAAAGAATTCATTTTGGGGTGTGGTGAGCATTTTGACCCCACCGGTATAAGAGGAAAGTATTCAAAAGTAGACAGTAAAAATGAAAAACTCGAATTTTTCCAATAATTTGTTCCTTTAGTTTGAAATTTCTCAATTTCACAAGGAACAGGAGAGAAAATTCACCCCAAAATCTGTAACGCAGGTTCTCCTGAGTAGAACGGTACCCCATATGTGGGCATAATCCACTGTATGGGCACACAGCCGGGCTCAGAAGGGAAGGAGCGCCAATTAGCATTTTCCGTGCAGATTTTTCTGAAGAAGTTTCTGAGTGCCAGGTGCGTTTGCAGTGCCCCTGTAGTGCCAGCGGAGTAAAATCTCGCCAAAAGTCCCCCCATTTTGGAAAGAGCACCCCTCAAAGAAATCATCTTGGGGTAGGATGAGCATTTTGGCCCCACAGGTATTAGAGGAAAGTATTCAAAATTGGCCAGTAAAAATGAAAAACTTGAATTTTTCCAATAATATGTTGGTTTAGTTTGAAATTTCTAAATTTCACAAGGAACATGAGAGAAAACGTACCCCAAAATCTGTAACGAAGGTTCTCCCGAGTACAACGGTACCCCATATGTGGGCATAAACCACTGTATGGGCACACAGCAGGGCTCAGAAGGGAAGGAGTGCCAATTTGCTGGAGCAAAACCGCAGCTAGTAATAGTTATTAGAATAGCGCAGTTACTAAAATAAAATAAAAAAAATTAGATTACAGGTAATGTGGGGTGGTTACAGACAGTCTGGGGTGGTTCCGGGTAATTTGGAGGTGGTTACGGGCAGTCTGGGGTGGTTACGGGTATTCTGGGGTGGATACCGTCAACATGGGGAGGTCACGGGCAACCTGCTGTGGTTACGGCAACCTGGGGTGGTTACAGGCAACCTGGGGTGGTTACAGGCAACCTGGGGTGAATACGGACAACCTGGGGTGAATACGGACAACCTGCTGTGGTTACGGGTAACGTGGGGTGGTTACAGACAATCTGGGGTGGTTACAGGCAACCTGCTGTGGTTACGGATAAACTAAAGTGCTAATAGGTAATCTGAGGTGGGTACCTGTAATCTGGCGTGGTTGCGGGCAATCTGGAGGGGGTCACTGGCAATTTGGGGTGGTTAGAGGCAAGGTGCGGTGGTCAGAGGCAAGGTGCGGTGGTCAGAGGCAAGGTGCGGTGGTCAGAGGTGACATGCGGTGGTCAGTGGCGACGTGCGGTGGTCAGTGGCGACGTGCGGTGGTCAGTGGCGACGTGCGGTGGTCAGTGGCGACGTGCGGTGGTCAGAGGCGACGTGCGGTGGTTTCGTGCAATCTGGGGGGTTACATGTAATCTGCCATGATTACGGGCAACCTGGGGTGGTTATGCGCAACCTGCGGTGGTTACGGGCAACCTGGAGGGGTTACAGACAATCTAGAATTGTTACGGATAGAGTGAAGTGCTTATAGCTAATCTGGGGTGAGTACATGTAATTTGGGGTGGTTACAGGCAATCTGGGGTGATTACGGACAATCTGGAGGGGGTCACTGGCAACGTGCGGTGGTTACGGGCAGTGTGCGGTGGTTAC
The DNA here is from genome assembly GCF_027789765.1 of Dendropsophus ebraccatus. NCBI lineage: Eukaryota > Metazoa > Chordata > Amphibia > Anura > Hylidae > Dendropsophus > Dendropsophus ebraccatus. The sequence goes on from NC_091458.1 coordinate 150,230,275, forward strand.
GGGCAACGTGCGGTGGTTATGGTCAACGTGCGGTGGTTGCGGTCAACGTGCGGTGGTTACGGGTAATCTGGGGGGTTACGTGCAATCTGACGTGATTATGGACAACCTGGGGTGGTTATGGGCAACGTGCGGTGGTTACGGGCTAGCTGCGGTAGTTACGGGTAATCTGGGGGGGTTAGGGGTAATTTGGGAGTAAACTGCAATTATTACTATAATAGAAAGTGTGTGTTTTATTTTTTTGTATGTTTGTCACTTTTTGTACTTTTCACATTCATTTTCACTGTATTACTATGATTACTGTGATATTTTCTATCACAGTAATCATAGTTTAGTGACAGAGACCAAATTGGTCTCTGTCACTTTAAATTTTCAGAGCTGGCTGGTTGTGGAGCGCATGCGCACTTCATAACCAGCCAGGACACCGAGGAGGACGGAGCTCCGTGGATCCGGTGAGTATATGGGGAAGGGGGAGGGTGACTCGGGGACGGAAGTGACTGGGGGGGTGGGGAGACATCACTTTTTATCCCCTGTCACCAATCATTCATGGTGACAGGGGATAAAATGTTCCGGCGGCACATGGCACAAGCGATCAGCGGTATATAGTATATACCGCTGATCGCTTGTACCGGGACCCCACAGGGGGGGTCCCGATGACTGCCCCATGCTCTCCACTACCTCCGGTGGCGGAGAGCATGGGGTTTTCATTCATTTTTACAAAGAGATCACTGTGAACAGACATTAGTCTGTTCACAGTGATCGCGGCGGCCATCTTGGATCTGATGGCCGCCGCGGGGAGGGGGGGTTAGATACCGGGGCACTAGGGGGGCTGGTCTGGGGTCTGATTTTAACTATTTCATCTCCCCCCACCGTGGATTCACGTTTCGGCGGTCACTAAGGGGTTAATGGGGGTCAGCTGCGGGATCGCAGCTGATTCTCATTATCTCTGGTGCCTCACTCAGATGAGAGCGGGATCGCTGTCCCTGCAGCGATCCCGTTCTCATCACAAACCCCCGTCAAAGCAGGAACGTATATGTACATTCCTACTGCACGGGGCATGTGCAATAGGAACGTATATATATACATATGGCTGACGTGAAGGGGTTTAAGTGTAAGTGACAGGGGAAGTCCCCTGTCACTTACCGATCGGGACCCCCGCAGTGTGACTGCGGGGGTCCCGATCGGTAAAACGGACTGCCGGAGGTCTCTTACCTTCCTCCGTGCGGTCTGATTGGCGATCTGCTGCACTAAGCCTGCACAGGCAGGATCAATGAGCAGATCGCCGATAACACTGATCAATGCTATGCCTATGGCATAGCAATGATCAGTGTAGAAATCAAAGTACTGGATGTAAAAGTCCCCCAAAGGGACTTCAAATGTGTAAAAAAAAAAAAGTAAAAATCACTATCACACAACCCCAAACCCCTCTCCCATTATATAAATAAAACATATAAAAATAAATAAACAAATAAACATATAATATACCGTAGCGTGCGTAATTGTCCAATCTATTAAAATATAACAAGCGTCATTGCAAACGGTGAACGGCGTACACGAAAAGAGGGAAAAAAGTGCGCGGATTACCGATTTTATGTTACATTATATATGAAAAAAAATTCATAAAAAGTGATCAAAACGTCCGATCTTCACAAATATGGTATTAATAAAAACTAGAGATCATGGCGGAAAAAATGACACCCCATACAGCCCCGTAGGTGAAAAAATAAAACTGTTATAAGCGTCACAATAGGCCCATTTTATTAATATTTAATTGCCAAAAAAAAGGATTTCATTTTAAAAAAATATATAACATTAGAGAATCTGCGTAAACCTGCATATGGTTGTGTTCGTACTGACCTATAGAGTAATGGTATCATGTCGCTTTTACCATATAGTGCATTACGTAGACACAGGAACCCCCCAAACATTACCATATTGCATTCTTTTTTACGATTTCACCTATTTATATCTTCATAAATAATATATTTGGGATTCCATCATACATGTAATGGTAAAATGAAAGACGCCATTACACAGTACAACTATTCCTGTAACAAATAAGCACTTACATGGCCTTGTAGATAGAAAACTGAGAGTGCTGGAGCTCTTAGAAGGGGAGGAGGGAAAAACGGAAACACTAAGATCAAAATTTGCGCGGTCCACTGGGTCATTTTGGGCCTGGTCCTCAAAGGGTTAAGAACCAAAACAATATTTTTTATCATTGTTTTATGCAACTTGAAATGCTGTCTACATCCTGAGCAGATAGCGGATACAATTATTGATTACCAGTGTACCAGTCACAATTATTTTTATTTTTTTAAAGAAATAAACAGGGGCTGTGATCACAAGCAGTTTTGCAATATGGTTGATTCATTTTTTTTTTCTTCACATTTTTTATGTTTAAATCAGTGTTATACATACGGCCAAACTGTGGTCCGTGCTCCCTCCGTGCTGATATTTGGTCTTTTCTATGTTAAAAAAAAAAGAGACCAAACCCAGGATCTCACACAAAGAAAGACACCTGTACATCATGCAGGTTGTATATAAACTGAGGGCAATTATCTTTGGATAACTTTTGTTAATTATATTATCAGCTCTTGCAGTTTACCGGGAGACAATGCTCTTTGTTATGGAACAATTCAGTCAGTATAATGTCACTGTGTGTTACAGGGTACCTGCCTCTGCTTTAGGCGCTGTGTGTGCTGGGAGTCAGAGGTGTAGGGGGTCTCCAGCTCTCCTGCAGGGGAGGCAAGGCTGAGTTGCTATTGTCTTGGGTTGGAGATGGATGGGGTGTTTTCCTTGTTTTTGGAATAATTGTTTGAAAAACTAGGGGTAAAGTAGGAGGTCCTGGGGGTCGCTGTACTCGCCTCTTTTTATCAGTTCCATAGGAATGAATAGAGCTGTATTCATAGAGAGATGGGCAAGGGGTACAGAGGTCGGAACCCCCGCAAACTCCTACTTTTCCCCTATCCTGTTGATAGGGAAAAAGTGAATTTTTCATGGACAACCTCTTTAAGATATTAAGATTAAGATAGCCACTTAACCTCTTAAGGACGGAGCCAATTTTCGTTTTTGCGTTTTCGTTTTTTCCTCCTTGTGTATATAAGGCCATAGCACTTGCCACCTAGAGACCCACATGAACCCTTATTTTTTGCGTCACTAATTGTACTTTGCAATGACAGGCTGAATTTTTGCATAAAGTACACTGCGAAACCAGGAAAAAATTCAATGTGTGGTGAGATTGAACAAAAAAAGCATTTCTTTTATTTGGGGGGAATTTGTTTTTACACCATTCGCCCTGGGGTAAAACTGACTTGTTATGCATGTTCCTCAAGTCGTTACGATTACAACGATATATAACATGTTTTCTTGTATCTGATGGCCTGTAAAAAATTCAAACCGTTGATAACAAATATACGTTCGTTAAAATCGCTCCATTCCCAGGCTTATAGCGCTTTTATCCTTTGGTCTATGGGGCTGTGTCAGGTGTCATTTTTTGCGCCATGATGTTTACTTTCTATCAGTACCTTGATTGCGCATATACGACTTTTTGATCGCTTTTTATTACATTTTTTCTGGATTTGATGCGACCAAAAATTCGCAATTTTGCACTTTGAGATATTTTTGCGCTGACGCCGTTTACCGTGCGAGATCAGGAATGTGATTAATTAATAGTTCGGGCGATTGGGCACGCGGCGATACCAAACATGTTTATTTATTTACTTTTATTTAAAACATAGGAAAAGGGGGGTGATTCAGACTTCTATTAGGGGAGGGGGATTTTTACTAATAACAACACTTTTTTTTTTTTTTTTTTACACTTACACTAGAAGCCCCCCTGGGGTTAGGGTTATTCCCCCTGGGGTTAGGGTTATTCCCCCCTGGGGTTAGAGTTATTCCCCCTGGGGTTAGGGTTATTCCCCCTGGGGTTAGAGTTATTCCCCCTGGGGTTAGGGTTATTCCCCCCTGGGGTTAGGGTTATTCCCCCTGGGGGACTTCTAGTATAAGTGCATTGATCTCTCATTGAGATATTTGCTGTATACTTATACAGCAAAGATCCATGAGATCGGCACTTGGATGCTTTCGGCTGCTGCAGCTGAAAGCATCCGAGTGCCAAGCCGGGATCAGCGCCATTTTGGCTACACGTGCTACATGCTACACGCGGCACCCGGGATCGCAGCAGTTCAGAGCGGGGTCACCGCGCAGCCCTGCTCTGAACACCTCTTGCAGACGCATGACGTACGGGTACGTCATGCGTCCTTAAGAGGTTAAAGTGAATGTACCATCAGGTAACAATTTTTTTTTTTACATTACCTGGGCAGTGCTGACACAGTGATCCCAGTGGAGTGGTTGTTTTTTCAAAGCACCACCCAGTTCCCATGCTTGCCCCTGTTTTCATGCACCGGCCCGGCACTGGAGGCGGCCTGTTGTCCCCCAGTGTAATGATATCCCCTCCTAGCGACATGTCAGGCTTGACTCCAATGGAGACGCATCACAGAGGGGAAGGTATATCATCACACTGGGGGGCGCCATGCCTGTCTCCACTGCATAAAGCCGGGTCAGTTCACAAGACGAAAACGGCACTGAGCACGGGAACTGGGCGGCATTTTTAAAAAAAGAACCGCACCACCAGGATAACCAGGCAATGTAAAAAAAAAAAAAAAGTTTTACCTGATTGTACATTCACTTTAAGATCTAACTTTCACTACCGCCTTTTTCTCATGATCACATTTCCATTTATTGATGAATACCTCATGGTTCTCGAGCTGCTTTTGTTACCCGGTGAATTTTAAGCCCCCGCTGGTCGGGTTTTATCTCCTTATAGCCGGTTACCGTCTATTATTCCCTGTCAATCACCGGAGGGCTTCTACATGCAATCGCTGTCTTAGCAACAAAGGTCATCTGCTATTTCAGTGCGAAAAGACTTCACAGCTCGGCAGGAAATCATAGGGTTCTCTCTGAATGAATCCACATGTATCCGAGCAGAAACAACTGAAATGAATCAGATACAATCACCAGGGTTACACTCTGTGGGCGCAGAAATGTGGAGCTGCTTTTCGGTCCTGATCATCCTGCTGATCATCACTGGATGTTTTTTTCTATTCCTGGAAAGTTGAGCTGCTAGATCGGCGCTCGTTTACTGGGCCTATTACACGGCCCAATAATTGTTTAACAAGGGCTGCAGGGACATCGTTAACAATGTCCTTGCAGCCCTTGCTTAAAGAGTCACTGTCATATTTTATTTTATTATTTTTTTTGCAGAAATCAATAGTCCAGGCGATTTTAAGAAACTTTGTAATTGGGTTTATTAGTCAAATATGCCATTATTGAATCTGAATCCTAAATAAAAGCTACACAATCGCATAATGGTGAGTGCACCTTGCTGCCTTCTTTTTTACATGTCACTATTGCAATGAACTTGTTTTCGCTCATGCATGGTAGCACCACTTATGCAAGTCTCTCTAGAGTTACCTTCCTTGTGCCGCAAATAGCTTCACCCATGCTAATAGTGCCGACCGCCTCACTCTTTGTCTCATTGCAAATATGCCATTATCTGCATTTAAAAAGCCTTTTCCCAGGTCCCCCCCCCCTCCCTCCTCTTTTCCATCCACTGCAAAAAATCTGGAAATTGTGACTTGTTGCATCAGACGTACCCAGTCTGGTCTATAGAGAGGGGAGGGGGGGAGGAGGGAGTTAGTCACAGCAGAAAGCAGATAACAGAGGATTACAGGCACAGAGCTGGGTGACAGCTGTAATCAGAGCTCAGAGAGGTCAGTGGTGACTGTCATAGGAGATAAAGGGCGATTTGTAGATTAACTCTTTGTTGTCCTGTTTTGGTCTTTTATTTAGCTCTCTCCATAGGAGAACAATGAAGACAGGGGGGAGAGCTTCAAACTGCTTTTTCATGATAAAAATGCATTTTTCGGCTAATAAACCTAGTTACAAAGTTTCTTAAAATCGCCTGGACTATTGATTTCTGCAAAAAAAAAAATTCACGACAGTGACACTTTAACCCTTTAAGGACGTGGCCCATTTTCGTTTTTACGTTTTCGGTTTTTCCTCCTTGTGTTTAAAAGGTCATAGCACTTGCATTTTTCCACCTAGAAACCCACATGACCCCTTATTTTTTGCGTCACTAATTGTACTTTGCAATTACAGGCTGAATTTTTGCATAAAGTACACTGCGAAACCAGAAAAAAATTCAAAGTGTGGTGAAATTGAAAAAAAAAACGCATTTCTTTTATTTGGGGGAAATGTGTTTTTACGCTATTCGCCCTGGGGTAAAACTGACTTGTTATGCATGTTCCTCAAGTCGTTACGATTACTATGATATATAACATGTATAACTTATATTGTATCTGATGGCCTGTAAAAAATTCAAACCGTTGTTAACCAATATACGTGCCTTAAAATCGCTCTATTCCCAGGCTTATAGCGCTTTTATCCTTTGGTCTATGGGGCTGTGCGAGGTGTCATTTTTTGCGCCATGATGTGATCTTTCTATCGGTACCTTGATTGCCCATATACGTCTTTTTGATCGCTTTTTATTACATTTTTTCTGAATTTGATGCGACCAAAAATGCGCAATTTTGCACTTTGGGATTTTTTTGCGCTGACGCCGTTTACCGTACGAGATCAGGAATGTGATTAATTAATAGTTCGGGCGATTACGCACGCGGCGATACCAAACATGTTTATTTATTTATTTATTTGTTTACTTTTATTTAAAACCTGGGAAAAGGGGGGTGATTCAGACTTTTATTAGGGGAGGGGGCTTTTTACTATTAACAACACTTTTTTTTTTTTTTTTTTTTACACATATACTAGAAGCCCCCCTGGGGGACTTCTAGTATATACACTGTGATCTCTCATTGAGATCTCTGCAGCATAGATATGCTGCAGAGATCCATGAGATCGGCACTCGTTTGCTTTCGGCTGCTGCAGCCGAAAACGAACGAGTGCCGAGCAGAGGACGGCGCCATCTTGGACGCGTCCCCGGCCGGCATCAGTAACGGAGATCGCTCCTCCGGGACAAGGTCCCGGAGGAGCGATCTCCCCCACTAGACCCCAGGGAAACGTTGCCTCCGGTAATCGGAGGCAGCTGTCAACTTTGACAGCTGCCTCCGATTAGCTAATTAGCGGGCACGGCGATCAGACCGTGCCCGCTAATAGCAGCGGTCCCGGGCTACTCGCGGCACCTGGGATCGCGGCACTTCAAAGCGGGGTGCGACATATGACGTACCGGTACGTCATATGTCCTTAAGAGGTTAAACTGTATACATTACTTATCCATGCTGCAGGGCTCCTCTTGCTCTCTGCTTCTCCCCGAGTCCTGCGCGCTGCAGCTTCAGAGCGGCCTGTCTCAGCTGCCAGGCCGCTTAGCCAATCACTGGCTGCTGCGGTCCCGGCCTGTGATTGGCTGAGCAGCCTGTCAGCTAAGACAGGCCGCTCTGAAGCTGCAGCGCGCGGGACCCGGGGAGAAGCAGAGAGCAAGAGGAGCCCTGCAGCATGGACAGCCTAGTGGCCAGAATGAAAACTGTAAGATTTCAGGATTTTTCTGTTATATTGAGAGTAAAACAGGACATACAAAATAAATCAAACAAAATAAAAAAATCACTAAAAATTATTTAAAAATATGTTTAACATGAAAACAATAGGTAATTTCACCTTCTCTTTAGGTTGTGATGTCAATGATAAGATGGCCAGCCCCACTTGCTAGGACGAGCGTGCACCAGCTGCTCTGATTTTAAAAAGACAGTACGTACCTAATTGGTTTTGCTCCTATAACTCTCCTTATAAATGTGCACCTGCTCTGTCATTCCCTGTTGGACCCTCTGCATGCTTCCTAGTGTGTGACCCCAGCTCTCCCATGATTCCTGCTTGTGGTTCCTGCCCTGTGTTTGCTGTTCTCGGTTCCTCCTGCCTGTGGTTCCAGCCTGTGACTGCTGTCCTGGTTCCAGCCATGAGTCCAGCTGTATTCCTGCCTGCCTTGCTGCCTATGTGTCACCAGCTGCACCCCGCCTGCCACCACTGGCAAGCCAAGCCAGGGTTGGCGACCTAAGGGTCACCTGCCACAGCAAGTCCAACGCACCTAGCTGGCCCCTTAGACTTCGCTCCTTGGTGTGGCTTACGCCATTGATAGCAGCGTTTTAGCGAATCTACCGCTCCTAGAGTATCACTTTTAAGTGTTTTTTATTAAAGTGTCACTGTCGTTTACATTTTTTCAGCAAAAATCAATTAGTACAGGCGATTTTAAGAAACTTTGTAATTGGGTTTTTTAGCCAAAAAATGCATTTTTATCATGAAAAGGCAGTTTAATGCTCTCCCCCTGTCTTCATGGTTTTCTATGGAGATGGGAGGGGTGGAGCAAGATGAGGCACCAAAACAGGACAACAAAGAGTTAATTTACAGCTACATCACCGGGCTATCTCCTCTGAAGTCAGAACTGACCCCTCTGACCTCTGAATACCGGCTTTCACACAGGTCCCGCTGTGTAATCCTTTTTTCTCTGCTCTCTGCTGGCTACTTATCTCCCTCCTCCCCCCTCCCCTCTCCATAGGTTACACAGGGCACGTCTGATGTAAAAGAGTCAAGATTTCCTGATAATGAGCAGTGAATGAGGCATATTTGCCTAATAAACAAAATTAAAAAGTTTCTTAAAATCTCCTGTACTATTGATTTCTGCAAAAAACAAAACAAAACACAGTGACACTTTAAGGTTTTGGTGAGGTTTTTATATGATGCCTAATAAAACACATCTTTAAAAAGCTGCCCTTAGGCTATGTTTCCACTACGGGATCACAGCAGAGGCAGGCGGCCGTGTCGTTTTATAGGCGGCTGTTAACAATGACCATGATCTTTATTATCCCCCACGAGACAGCCACCTTCCCCCACTATGTTTCTGGAGGGGGAACATAGCCTAAAACTACTTTTGAACAATGCATAAGAAATGCCACAAAATTTCCTTGCAAAGAACCTTCTGCTGTTTATAAAAGAAACAAATATAGTAATACTCACTGAGCCTTTCTGGTATCAATAGTGAAACATTGTGCTTTTATTTTATTTATTTTTGTTATTAAAAAAAATTTTATTTAAAAAAAAAAAATAATGCAGGAAAGCCATAAATGCTCCAATTCAATAGACGCAAAGACACTGGAAAAAGCGACCTTGGCTTGTGTCAGATGGAGAGCGCAGAATCCGATATCCTCCGTAATCACTTCCAGTCGCGTAGGTTTGATATGAAGAGGTTTAAAGAGGTGTTGTCACAAATTAAATGTCTTGACATAGATTTGAAGAAACCGATAAGTCGTACAAGGAGTTATATAACTGGTAATAAAAACAGCAGCGGTGACATAATCTGCCTGACAGCCATGTTATTTCCAAAAAAACTTTGACAAACTGTCACACAAGCTGGCCATCAAACGTGTCGCTCTTTTAATGGAGCGTATAAAAAAGCTCAAGGACATTTTGTAAGCTTGACAGATTACTTTTCATTTGTAAAACACTGATAAATATGTTCTGACTTTGTATTTTCTGGCAGAGATTTAGGCTCGGTTCACGTCATGATTTTCACTTTAAATAGGGACCATAATGCAATGCAAGATACATCGCACAACAATGGGACACAAAGCATTATTTCACCCCCAAAAAATTTACCAAATCTGCAATGGAAGTTCCCAACGGAACACAGAACGAGCCTGTTTTGATTGGGGGCTCACCGCTAAGATCCCCACCTATCAGGAGAACAAGCAGAGACATGTTTGTTAAAGCTCACTTCCCCACAATGTGATAAAAAAAAAATGCACAAAAAGCATATAGGAGCACTCACTGATCCCCCATCCCTAGTTTGACACCTTTCCCATCGGTCTAAGCTGGTCTTAGCCCCAGATCCAAACTTTTACAAATGATCCCAGTTTTACATCATGGCACCCATCCATGCCCAGTAATACGACCTTTACAGTATTTATCCAATTCCCAATGAAGATGATATATGGGGAGCAGAAAAGCTATTCCCTCTCCTTGTTCCCTGTCTCTCCACTTTGACATTTCCCCCGAGTTGTGATGACTCCCGGCTGATGGACAGCCCGCTCAGCCAATCGGTGACTGTAGCGGCGTCACATGGGTAGAGGAAGTGTGAGGTCTTCTTGCCTTGGATTCTGTAGAGGAAGGACGCAAGATAGGACGCTCCCTACAGCAGTCAAGTTGGGCCCTGGCTCCTGCCAGGTCCCCAGTCCAGGGTTGTGGTCTAGATGTTGAGCAGAGCACATGTATATGCAAGACCTAGACACAATTTTCCCTCAAGCAACCTTATTACACACTTGAGAGGACAAGTCAGGGATTATCTCAACCCACGCCGTAAACATCGTAACACAGTGCAGGACAGTATCCACAAGAAGTTAAGGAACTGATCCGGATAGCGCAAAGTTGCTAAAAGCCTAAGCACTCTATATCGCAGCACGGGTGTAATCAGAGAACTCTAACCACTCTGCTCATCCCAGGTAACAAGGTCTGGGGCTTGTGTCACCCTCTAGGATGGGTCACCCGACACTGGTTACACAAGGAGTCAAAATACGGACGCAAGTATTCTCGCTACTTCCAAGTATTCTACTTATTCTACCTCTAAAGTTATGGCAGAGCACAGTACTACTTGGGTTGGGACTCTCTCGACATCCTCCTCTCTACTCTTCTGAACCTCTTCTATCTCTCAGCACACAACCCAGCCAGCACGGCTGTATCCCCCTCTTCACTCTCAGTACAGATCTGGACTCTAAAGTATAAAGCAACGTATCAAGGCGAAAGTGTATTATATGTTCTCTGTATCAAGTATCTTCACAGTAAACAAGAATATATTTATTTTAACGGGACTCTGTGGTTCTTCTCCAAGCACCGACACAGTAATCACACTTTCCTTGGGTTATCTCCCCTTTCTGTGAACGGCAGTGCCAATAGTCCTGGTGGGTCACTACTCCACTCTGGACCACCGTGATAATTGCCCAAGGGACCCCCAAAGAGCCCAGCAGGTTACTGTCCACAGGGGAAAAGGTATAGCCAGCCCACTCAAAATAAAAGCAGGTGTGCCAGCATACCTGTGTGCCCAACCGGCACTGGCATCACAACAACATAAAACCTCGACCAGCCACCACCGGAGTGGCATCACACTTCACCACCTGGCAAGTGACGCCTCACAGCGGGGCATCACCACACAGAAAGTCACCAATAAGTGGGGCTCTTGCGGATTGAAATTTATTTGCAAATAATGAGGCTTTCGCAGATGCAGGGGTGATCATCCTTTAGTACTTAACAGCGTGGTCTCCTCACTCACCTGATCGCAGGTGATTAAAGCTGACCCCCGGTCACTGACCCCCGGAGCAAGATTGCAGGGGTCCTGATCACTTTCCCTGACAGGCGGGGGTATAATACCTACCTCCATCCTGTTGGGTCGATGATCTTCTCATAGAGTCTGCTCTCAAGTGGATTCTATGGGAAGATCGCCGATGATACTGATCAAGTCTAAACAATGGCGTAGCAATCTAACGATTGCATATATAAGTCCCCTAGGGGGACTTATAAGGTGTTAAAAGAGTTTTTAAAAATACAGCAAACCCCTTCCCCATTAAAATTTTAAATCGCCCCCTTTCCCAATATACAAATAAAAATATGTAAAGGAAAAAAAAACAAGCATATTATATCATAATGTGCAGAATTATCTGATCTATAAAAATATAACAATGTTGTTTCCGCATGGTGAACGGTGTAAACAAAAACAGGAGAAAAAAAACCACCAGGATTGCAAATTTTTTCTTTTAGTAAAAATTTGAAAAAAATTAATAAAAAGTGATTTAAAAAAACCCTCCCATTTGCACCAATATGACACCACTAAAAACTATAGATCATGGTGCAAAATATGGCACCCCAATCAGGGACAAGGAGGAGAGCGCTGCTTCAGTGTGACCTGCATCAATAACCTTTGGTCATGAAGGGGTTAATAACGTAAGGATGCCCATAGATTGTAATAGTCTCCCATGCAGAGGCACTCTTATATTTCCATAAAGATCTTCTTTAACCAACATCTGGCTGCAGCCGTGGATTAATACGAGTGAGTTTTTGCAGCCGTGTCCCAGTCCGACTGTCCCAGTCTAATGACCCGAACTGACTGCGTCATAGTGATCTATCATACTGTCAGTTCCGATATCTAGATGCAAAAATGCAGATGCATTAGGACTGTGTGCAGCTGGCCATAGGCCATTTTACATGTCAGTATCTGGGTCAGCATTTATAAGCCCAAACCAGAAGTGAAAGCTACACACACAAGTAGTATTAAAAAATGTAGCTGCACCTCTTATGGGTTTCGGACTGACTTCAAATAGTTCCGATCCACCACAGTCTCCTAATAAATATTGGGGCATCACTCCGATGCTCATCACCGCAAAGCAATGGATGAATATTCATTAGAAGGCAAAAGCCGTCCGGGGCAGAACAGCGCACAAAACCGCCTCACTAGTGTGGTCTCCCACTAGGGATGTTGCTATTATATACACCCTTCACAAAAGTCTGTACTTTTTGTGGTCTTATTATAGTGAAAGCAGTATTAACAGTTGACCACTAGATGTCACTGTATTATGTATTGGTATATGGAAGCTGCACAGCTGAAGGATCGCAAAGGTTTATTGTGTTTATGTGTACGCGAATCTGTAGACCAGTAGGATTTCTGCTTTCTTCTTTCCTATCACCTCTCCTCTCTGTTCTTCTATTGCACTCTTTTCACCCAATCATAGCGCACCCTACACACTGTAGAGGAAGTTAGTCCCACGGGTGGGGGAGGAGCAAGAGCTTTTCGTTCAGGGCGGTGTGGAGGAAGGACGCAAGCCAGATAGCTCTCCACAGCGTTCTCGTCCGGGCCCTGGCCCTCTGCCATGTCCCCGTAGTTCAGTCTGAGCCAGTACCCCGCATGGGAAGGACGCAAGACAGCACACTGGTACCAACCCTCTCACAAGTACCCACACAAAGCACTATGCAGTGTTAAATCTCTCAGGAGAGGACTAGCCAAAAGATAACCTCAACCCACGCCATGGACAAGGAGAAGTCACAGAGCAGAACAGTATCCACAATAGAGCCAAAGGGCAAGGAACTGATCCAGGTGGAGCAAAGTTGCAGTGAGCCTATGAACTCCATTTCGCAGTGCGTGTGTCAGCAGGGAACCCTCAGCATTCCTCTCAACCCAGGTAACAAGGTCTGGGACCTGACCCCACCATTTATTCCCCGCCTCAGGTACCTCCCGGACGCAGCTACTGTGACGTCACCTGGCACAGTAGCAGCGTACGGCCGGCTGCAGCGGTGCCGCGCTCCAGCCCCGTCTTGCTCCTGCCACCAGTGTCATCTTCTGGCGCCACAGCCCGCATCCTGGACCGCATCAGTATTGTAAGTGTGGGGATTGATGGGGGTTGGGGGATTGTTGTCGGGTGATGGGTCAGGTGGGGTAGTATGTGTGTGTATGTGTGTGGGGAGGGATGGGGCCAGGTGGGGTAGTGTGTGTATGTGGGTAGGGGTCAAATGAGGTAGTGTATGGGGAAGAATGGGGTCAGATGGGGTAGTGTGTGTGGGGAAGGGTCAGGTAGGGTAGTGTATGGGGAGGGATGGGGGTCAGGTGGGGTAGTGTGTGTGGGGAAGAGTCAGGTAGGGTAGTTTATGGGAAGGGATGGGGGTCAGGTGTGTGTGTGTGTGTATTGTAGTTTACTTCACACAATAATTATTTTTTGGAGTAAGTAGTAAATAGCTCAGTCCATTGTGTAGTGGCGACACCAGGTTACTGCATCCTGAGGATAGGCCAACAGCATAAAATGCCTGGAAATCCCTTTAAATACAGAGATGTGACAATATAGCAGGATAACAAAGAGATGAAGCACGCTGCATAGTAGTAGAGAAAGAAAGATTTATTTCTGTAATAAAATGTCAAAAGCAGAAACTTTGGTGCCAAAGCTCGTATCCTGCTATTCATCTGCTTCCAAAATAGAACTATAGTTGGGTGGGAAATGCTTTAAATGAATGCCAGTGAATAATTTATAAGCTCAACCAATCCGAATATATTTAGGTCACCAAATATCATCCATTAAATATAAATAAATAATTCTCTGGACCTGGTCGCACATCCATATACTTATCACTGTTCACTCTGCTTCTCAACAGTATATACTACTAACTTCAGGAGTTAGTCACATTTTGATGATTTAAGCCCACACACCACGACAAGGTTCCTGATGTGTGGGTACCTAACTAAAAAGTGGCCCAGCCCAACGTGGCGACCACCACCGCCAGAACAACAGCACTGGTGGGGGAGCAACCTAGTCGCCCAGCAGCCCAAATGCTGCCAGACATAGCCCCCCCTGGACTCTGGGCCACATCACAATTGGCTGCATGGGGCACTACCATACAGGCGCTGTCTGGGGGTGGGGTGGCCCAGAGCCCTGGGGAGCTATGTCCAGTAGAGATGATCGAACAGGGCAGAGGTTCAGGTTCATAACGAACCCGGACCATCGGCATTTGACTCCCGCTGCCTTCCCGTTCCGTGGGGAAGGTGGAGACTGCCCAAGTACTGGAAAATAGGGATACAGCATTTTACCTAGGCTATATCCCTGTTTTCCTGGCAGTACTCGGGCTGTCTCCACCTTCCCCACAGAACGGGAAGGCAGCGGGAGTCTAATGCCGATGGTTCGGGTTTGTACGAACCTGAACCTCGGCCCTGTTCGATCATCTATACTGTCCAGCAGCATTGGGGCTGCTCCCATTGGGTTGCTCCCCACTAGCACTGTTGTTGTGGCGGTGGTGGTCGCCACATGGAGCTGCGCCATTTTTTAGTGAGCTACCCACACATTAGGAACCTTGACGTGGTGTGTAGAGATGATCGAACAGCGGAAAATCTTAGGTTCTATAGAACTTGAACCTTGTCGGACCTTCTGCTTTTGATTCCTGATGCCTTCCCGATCAGTGGGGGAGGAGGAAACTGCCCGGGTACCGCAGAGAATTCTGGGATTCAGCCTAGGTAATAAGCTGTTTCCCAGAATTCTAGGCAGTACTCAGGCTGTCTCCTCCTTCCCCACGGACTGGGAAGGCATGAGGAATCAAATGCGGAAGGTCCGACAAGGTTCGAGCTCTATAGAACCTAAGATTTTGCGCTGTTCGATCATCTCTAGTGGTGTGGGGGCTTATGCACTTTGATAAACATGTGACTAACTCCTGAAGTTAGTAATATATAGTGATGAGAATCAGAGTAATCAGTGATAAGTATATGGATGTGCTACCATGTCTGTTTTGTTCTCCAGAGAATTATTAAAAATAAATAAAAATGTGAGTACTCCCTTAAGACTTAGGGTCCTAGTAGACGCCCGATCAATAATATAAACGAGCGCCGATCTACTAGATTGGTGCTCATTTAGGGTGGTATTACACAGGCCGATAGGGGCCCGATAATACCGATAAACGAGCAGCGATCTGCTAGATCATCGCTCGTTTACTGGACCTATTACACGGCCCGATAATCGTTGAACAAGGGCTGCAGGGACATCGTTACCGATGTTCGCTTCCCGGCGGCCAGTGATTGGCTGATCGGCCTGATAGCTCAGAGCCCTTTTTGAAGCTGCAGCCGCCAGGAAGCAGGCAGAGAAGACGGGAGCGTGGAGAGGTAATGTATAACAGTGTGTTTAAAGTGACTGTACCACCAGGCCCAGGCTGAAGCACTGGAGGCGGGCCGACCCACCCTTAGTGGGAAGAAATTCCAGCCCCTCCATGACGTGACTCCATTAGAATCAATGGAACCCTATCATAGAGGGGCTAGGGTTTCCTCCCACTAAGGGTGGGTCGGCCCGCCTCCAAGTGCTTCAGCCTGGGGCTGGTGGTACAGTCACTTTAATCAATAGCTGTCAGCGGCTGATGATTTTAGGTCCGCGCCTAAAGACATGATCAGCTGAGCATTGTCTCCATTACAGAGTTATAATCGGCCAAATCGGCTTGATTCAGCTAATTTTCGCTCGGTTTAATAGGGCCCTTAGGCCTCATGCGCACGTCAGGATAATCTATCTGGATTTCTTATCAGGAAAACCGGCCGCGGTTGACAGGTTTCTTTAATGTGGCGCAGTGTTTGAATGAGCCACTGACTCCCCTCCATGTCAGCCATCTTCTGCCCGGAGGCAGTATTAAGCCTCTGGCAACAGGAGGCTGCCCTCTCCCCCCAGCGTTGGGGCGCACAAATGACGTCACTCGTGTGCTCGCAGTGCAGGAAGGGAAAGAAAGAAGCCAGAGAGAAGCACTGCTGCAGCCAGGCAGCAGGTGAGTATGGGTTTTTACTGATTCCTCCTGAAAGACTTCCATAGCAGTATTTCCTAACCGTAAAACGTTCACTGATGTGTGCATGGGACCTTAAAGGTAAAATAACAGACCACATGGACTAGGGAAGTCTATTCCATTATTTGTCTAAAGAGCTGCTGGAGATAACTGGACACTGTTCTTGGCTCTCCAGACAATGAATGGGATGGTGGTGGATAATGGGTTAGTGTTGTAACTTAGAATACCCCTTTAAATAGGATAATCTAGAAAATAAAATACTAACAGAAGAAGTTCTTTATCACACAGGGATCGGGAGGAAACATGAAGGGCTCTGTCTGACATGCAGAGATGGTGGCACAGAGAAAACATACCCAGATAAGCAAGTAAATGACAAACTCCAACACATAAACTCATTGGCAAGAATATCTACAGTAAAACATATTACGCTACACCTACTCCATCTCAGCAATGCTCACTTGCTTTTCTCTTTTCATTCTGGCACATTATGTTACAGAGACATCTCGCCAACTAAAAGAAGAAAATTGGATTTCATTTCTTTTCTATAAAATATTAAAATTAAAGCAAAACAGCTCCAATTCTGCAGTGTGTACACAGTGTAGTAGGATGTGCAATGTCTTCATCAGCTTTATTACAGTTTTGCATATTACAATGAATATCTCAAAACCAGCATAGCCAGCAGAGCACTTGTGCGTACTGTCCAGAGCAGGAAACGTTTTCTATGGGGACTACTACTGCTCTGGACAGTTCCTGACACGGACAGAGGTGGCAGCAGAGAGCACTGTGTCAGACTGGAAAGAATACACCCCTTCCTGCAGGACATACAGCAGCTGATAAGTACTGGAAGACTAGAGGTTTTTAAATAGAAGTAAATTACAAATCTTTCTGGTAGTAGTTGATCTGAAAGGGAAAAAAAAGAATACCTCTACATTTTTTTTTGTCTTGCAAATATAGAACACATGGACACTTGCATGGCGTGACATTTTATGTTTTTTTTAGCATGATAGATTTTTATCATAAGCCTTAAAACATTTTAATAAATATGTTTTACAGAAGACTTTTTGGTAGGATAGATGATAGCACTGTAAACCTGCAGCAGTGTCCATAACAAAAATTTATAAAAAGGACAGATTACTTAAACTTGATAGAATTCAATAAAAAAAACAAACAGTTTTTCTGTATAGTGTCCCTTTAATTATGATGTACCATACTACTCTGATGAAAAACCCAATGGTCAATCCAATGAGGGACAGCTGGAGAACAACCGCGTCACCAATTCATTTCCAAGTCCATTACCAACATGTTTAGGATCCAAGATTTATCTCCATGTGAGTCCGTAATGTACATACATGACATCCGTAACGAGTCCATAATGTATATATGACATCCGTAACGAGTCCATAATGTATATATGACATCTGTAACGAGTCCGTAATGTATACATGACATCCGTAATGAGTCCGTAATGTATATACATGACATCCGTAACGAGTCCGTAATGTATATATGACATCCGTAACGAGTCCGTAATGTATATACATGACATCTGCTTGTACCTCAAATCCACCATCGGGAGAAACGTAACAATAATAAGTGATCAAACCAGCCAGCATGCTGTCATCAGTCAGATTGCCAGTCTACTGTACAGATCCGTTCTTTATCCATTTGCAGCATATAAATAATGAACAATAATAATCCTTCTCCCCTGGAATTGCATTGGTCTTCACCACTGGAGAATGGAGTTTTCTATGGGGAAGTCGATCCTAAGGAACTGCAAGTGAACACATAAAACAATAATAATCATAAAATGCATGATACACACAGGACTACAGGAAAAGAAGCCCATTGGAGGCTTCTCTTTCTATCCTTCAATAAAGGGAACCTGTCACCACAGGATCTATCATCATCATCATCAGAGCAAGAGAAGCTGAGCGGATGGATAGTACTGAAGGGCAAAGTGTAACGACTGGAGTAATGGATTCAATGAACTGCCAGAAGTGCATAATCACTTAAGACACCACAAACATACACAACCACACATTACTGACACTGACTGACTGACATACACATTAATGACACTGACTGACACACACTTACCGACTGACAAACACACTTACCAACTGACACACACACTTACTGACTGACTTAGGGTATTATTACACGGGCCGATGGGGGCCTAATAATAACTGTAAACGAGCGCCGATCTTCTAGATTGGCGCTTGTTTTCTGGGCCTATTACACGGCCTGATTATCGTTTAACAAGGGCTGCAGGGACATCGTTACCGATGTCCTTGCAGCCCTTGCTTTTACTTCATACATTACCTGTCCAGGCTGCAGGGCTCCTCTTGCGGTCTTCTCCCTGGATCCGTGCGCTCCAGCTTCAGAGCGGCCTGTCTGAGCTGACAGACCGCTCAGCCAATCACTGGCTGCGGCGGTTCAGGCCAGTGATTGGCTGAGCGGTCTGTCAGCTAAGACAGGCCGCTTTGAAGCTGGAGCGTGCGGGACCCGGGGAAAAGACCCTAAGAGGAGCCCTGCAGCCTGGATAGGTAATGTAAATCGCCAGTCGCCGGCCGAGCAATGCTATTACATGTAGCAATGCGCGGTCGGCACCCGACAATTGTAGGTTCAAGCCTATATCAACGATCAGCCAATGATCGTTGTCATCAGCTGATCGTTGTATTTATTACACGGAGCGATAATCGGCCGAATCGGGCCGATTTGGCCGATTATCGATACGTGTAATAGTACCCTAACAGCTCAGTCTTCTTCCTCTTTGCCCAGCTGATCTCCACACTATAATGAAGTTGAGGACCTTCCGATCATGTGATCAGGTCCTCCATCCCTTTCTCTCTGCAGGATGCTCACAGGTCTTGCTCCCTCTCTGTCTTCTGATGTTCAGGCCCTCACTCTGCACAACAGTGAGCGGGTTGAACATCAGAGCACCGGGCCCCCTCCCTCTCTGGGCCCCTGGAGGCATTGGGGCCCCGGCACTTGCCTTGGATAAGCCCTGCCCTGATAAATGTCCCCCTATTTACATATATTTTTATAGTGGTTCTAACCTCCCCCCTATACTGCGCGCTGACTGGCTGGGAGAACTGTTTGCAAGGCATTATGGGCTACCCTGAGGGAGTTTATTTTTCCAACCCCTGCTGTCCCTTCAGGCCACGGCCCTGCTGCCTCCATAATGATTGACAAGTGGCCGTCTGAAGGCACAGTGGCCGTACTGTATATTCTGCACGCTCTAGTCCAAGCTAAAGCGTTGGCTGTCCAGGCCTGATGGGAGTTGTACTTTTGCAACAGCTGGCGAGCCAAGGTTCCCTACCCCTGCCATATGAAACTCTTACTGGTTATACCTGTGACATATCCAGGGTACCAGGGGGCAGATGACTTCTATAGTAATGGGGGTCTTGCTTGTGCTGAACTTTCCAAATTCTGAGAACATTTCACCCTTCTGTAAGACTTTACTCCATCCATGCTTGAACTAAGAACAAAAACTTGTCAAATAATAAGAAGAAAATAATAAATCCATCTACTACTGGTGTGAGTTACCAGCTGCGGCCCTACCTGCTGTGTGGATGGTCGGCTGTATACCGCGGAGGCTCAGAGGAGCGACGCTGCAACCCCACTTCTGAGACCCTCTCCCAATCCTCCCCGGCAGGAGGGCAGGAGGACACGCTGAGAGGCCGCTCCCAGGTCACACGGGCGTGAAAAGCAAACTCATGACCTTCTTTATAAGACAGAAAATGACATGATGGGATATTTTACTTTATAAATGATACATAAATATGTACTGTCTGTATGGTTAAAGGAAAAGGAAAGGCACAGGGCTCTGAGGATAAAGGTACGTTTCTTACCTTAAAGGGTTCAGGTAAAAAAAAAAATTCTTTCAAATAAACTGGTGAAAGTTACATAGATTTGAAATTTACTTCTATTTGAAAATCTCCAATTTTCCAGTACTTATCAGCTGCTGTATGTCCTGCAGGAAGTGGTGTATTCTTTCCAGTCTGACACAGCGCTCTCTGCTGCCATCACTGTCCATAGCAGGAGAGGTTTTCTATAGGGATTTGCTGCTGCTCTGGACAGTTCCTGACATGGACAGAGATGGCAGCAGAGAGCGCTGTGTCAGACTGGAAAGAATACACCACTTCCTGCAGGACATACAGCAGCTGATAAGTACTGGAAGACTGGAGATTTTTAAATAGAAGTAAATTTTATATTAGCAGATTATTCCCTATCCTAGTCCTGCCCCCAGGGCACCAATCCCCTGTAATACTAGGACAAAATTATGGCCATTGGAAGTATATTCTACCCTCCATTTTGTATGTCAGACATAGTCTCCATCTTTGAAAGTCCTTTACTAGTGGATGACCTTATACACAATACAGGTAATCCAGAAAGTTTGAAGAAAGCTTCACTGATCCACTGATTCAATAGAACATAGTATAGGACATAGTATCATCTAAACGAGAAAACGCCATGTCATTCTGTAGGTTTCCTTGTATATTGTCTCATTGTTTGAGTATCGCCCTCTTAAGGATTAGAAATGGCCATTCTATTCTTTTACATGAGGTAATACAAGCAAACAAGACTAACAACTGTTCGGCAAAAAACAAAATCGAATCAACTGGTGTTACAAAGTTATATAGATTTGTAAATTACTTCTATTATAATATATAATGTCTTCCAGTACTTACCAGCTGCTGTATGTCCTGCAGGAAGTTGTGTATTCTTTCCAGTCTGACACAGTGCTCTCTGCTGCCAACTCTGTCCATGTCAGGAACTGTCCAGAGCAGCAGCAAATCCCCATAGAAAACCTCTCCTGCTCTGGACAGTTCCTGACATGGACAGAGGTGGCAGCAGAGAGCACTGTGTCAGACTGCAGAGAATACAGCACTTCCTGCAGGACATACAGCAGCTGATAAGTACTGGAAGACTAGAGATTTTTAAATAGAAGTAAAATACAAATCTATATAACTTTCTGACACCAGTTGATTTCAAAGGCATAACTTTTCACTGGCGTAACCCTTTAATACCATAATAGGTTGTATTAAGATTAATAATTCAAACCGTGTATAAAACCAGAGCGTTAGGGCTGTATTACACAGCGCGATCATATCTGCTAGATTGGCGCTTATTTACTGAAAATAGCTGAAACTACTGAAACTAAAATCACTGGCCTCGGCTGAGCAGCTCTGAAGTTGTGGGGAGCGAGGAGAAGCGAAGAGAAAATTAGGAAGCGTGGAGAGGTATATATGAACCATCTATTTATCTAGGTCAGGACTTAAAGATATGATTAGCCAATCACCGTCATCAGCTGATCGTTGTCGTTATTACACAGAACGATAATTTGCAGATTCGGTGAAATAGGGCCCTTACAGACATCTTGTAGAAAGGTCTGTACCCATATGGAGGGAGCTTCCATGGTGTAAGCCCAGGACTTGTTCTTACCAGAAATCCTGATACGATACATGATGTATTGATATTATTGATATGTTCCGGTTAATGATTTGCCCTCTGTCCTACACAGGTTTGTGGCTGATGTTTGGGTTTCGCTGACTGCAGTTAATATTTTGGGGTTCAGCGCTGGTGGCTGATGTTTGAAGGACAGATGATGTTATTATGTACTAATAACATTGTAAGTATTTAAAGGGAATCTGTTACTAGGTTTATATCACCTTAAATAAGGGGAAGCATAAACTAGTGACAGAAATGCTCAATTGATCGGTGTATTACTTACATCTTTCTGTTCAGCCGTTCTCCTAATATGCAGGAGATTAGGATTCTTGCCACACCCCTCCTCCCACCCTCCAGCTGATGATTGACAGTTAACTGCCTATTCACACCATGGATAGATAACTACCAACTTTCTGACTCCAGTTGATTTGAAAGAAAAAAAAATCATCAGAGTACCCCTTTAAGGTAGAGATGGGTAGATGGTGGATGGGAATTATGAAACCAGTGCAGCACATTGAACTCTGCTGTTTCTGTATCATTACACAGTCCAGTATCTACTCCATATAATAAGAAAGGAACTTACTGCGGCTATGGGTTTTGGCAGGTAGTGGTGGTGGCGTCTCCTCACTCCGGGACCTATGGGGAGGGGGTGGTTTGGCAGGAATAAGAAAGGTCTCATAAGTTCTGTTGCTGATGTCCACTCCCATCGAGGTTTGTCTCTGGTAAGATCTGACTGGTGAAGGCAGCACAGAATTCTGGGATAATGGGCTCAGCTACAGGAGAACAGAAGAGGGAGAAGGTGAGTATCTCATAAATCCATTCCAAAAATCTCTTCAACTTCTCTACATACTTCTCAACATATAAACACAGTAGAAAGTTCCCATTCTGTCCGACTTCACAGAATCTAATGCTGAATAACAATCCTTATTAAATAGTAATAAAATGTACAGAATAGAAACACCTCATATTCAGCTGAATTTAGAAAGGATCATCCAATTCGATAGATACAGGGGCCGTGGGTGAGAGCAGGGCCGCACTATCCCTATCTACCCATGACAGATAATAAAGGAACAAACCGTACAAAAACATCAATGAACCTAATAGTAAACATAAACAACAGTGTTTCCTTTGACCATGGTGCAGTGTCCAGGAGCCCATGTGCCACTGCTAGGTCTCTGTTCATGTCCGTTTGCAATGAGGTATATTGTATTGGGTTTTCCTATGTTTCCCTAACACAGATGCAGTATTACTTTTTCACCACAAGATGTCACCATGACTATTCTCTTTTTGTAAAAGCCAGCACATTGAAGGCACTAGGAGTTAAAGCGACTCTGTACCCACAATCTGACCCCCCAAACCACTTGTACCTTCGGATAGCTGCTTTTAATCCAAGATCTGTCCTGGGGTCCGTTCGGTAGGTGATCCAGTTATTGTCCTAAAAAACAACTTTTAAACTTGCTGCCCCGTGCCCTACTGGCATGGCTTCGAATATCTGTGCTCTAACCTTGCACCACCCCACCGTCCCTCCTCCCCACCCTCTTCATCATTAGGAATGCCACTGGAACATTTTCCACATGCTGAACATTGCACAGGTGCCTTAACGATCCAGCCCATGTGCCGGGCTGCCACAGGTGGGGAATAGGAGACAATCTGCCTAGAGCATTCCTAATGATGAGGAGGGCGGGGAGGAGACACAGAGAGGGTGTCCCAGCCTAATGCTTACACAATCTAAGCCCCGGCCGTTGGGCACGGGGCTGCCAGTTTGAAAGTTGTTTATTAGGACAATAACTGCATCAACTGCCGAATGGACCCCAGGACAGCTATCCGAAGGTACAAGCGGTTTGGGGGAGTCAGATTGTGGGTGCAGAGTCGCTTTAAAGGGGAACTATCCGCAGGGTAGACAAATCTAACCTGCTGATAGACCCTTATAGGCCCGGGACACTAAGGGGGAAGGTATGTGTCTTACCTTCCTCCTCAGCGCCAGTCCCGTGCTGTTAGTTGGAGTAATTTCTGCCACTACCACTGCCGCGACATCGGCCCACTTCTAATAATGATAATAAATGGAAGGGGAAGCCGGATGATGCAGCTGTGCTCCTAACGGTGCTCCGAAGCGAGTTTTCCACTCATTAGAAAAATTGCTGGCAATGCAGCTAAAAGTTACAGATGGGCTGTGGTGGTTCTTCTGGCATCTTCTCTTCTTTGTATAAATTAGTATTAGCGTTTTTATTCTTGAAGATTTATCCTCTTTTTTTTTACATTAAAAGTCATGTGATTTTTTTCATCATGTTCAAAGATTTCTTTAGAAAAATTGGGGGGGAAAACAAACCCAAAATTGTGTTTTTTTCTGGAAGTAAAAAAAAAAACACTATTTCTTTTAAAAAAAATTTAAAAATGCAGGTTTTTGTGCCAAAACCAGAAGTGGCTCCAACAGGAAAGAGAATTACAAGTCCTCCCTTTTCTATTCCATTTGAATCCACTTCTGCCATGTGTGAAACCAGCTAAACGCCCAGCATGCTGAGATTCAGCAAAACTGTACGAACCAAAAGCCAATATTGCCTTTTTTATTTTTATTTTTTGTGTTTTGTTTTTTTTTTAACATCTAGTCTGACAGCACCCTTATACCTGTCCGTTCTATAAATTAGGTGTAGACATACACTTTGACATAAACATGGCCACTTGTTGGTTTTCCAGGTTTCATGTAGCGCTCACTGCATTCTGCCCTCCTTTTTGGTGCAAATAAACAAAAAATTTGTTTAAGAAAAACTAAAAAAACTTGCAATAAGGCTAGGTTCACACTGCGTTTTCAGCATCCGTTTAACGGATCCGTTTTTTTTAACGTCCAGAAAAATAGGGTCAGCAACGTTTTTTGGTCCGTTTTGGTCCGCAAAAAAAAACCGGATCCGTTTCTTTTTATAATGGAAGTCAATGGAAAAACGGATGCACACAAATGAATCCGTTTTTTGCAATCCGTTTTTCATGCGTTTTTTGCAAAAAACGGATGCGTTAAACGGATGCTGAAAACGCAGTGTGAACTTAGCCTAAGGGGGAGATTTATCAAACATGGTGTAAAGTGAAACTGGCCCAGTTGCCCCTAGCAACCAATCAGATTCCACCTTTCATTTTCCAAAGAGTCTGTGAGGAATGAAAGGTGGAATCTGATTGGTTGCTAGGGGCGACTGAGCCTGTCTCACTTTACACCATGTTTGATAAATCTCCCCCTAAATTTTTGGCACAAATACACCAAAAAACTCACACTAACATTATAATAAATCAGAGTTTTTGTTTCAATTAATAATTTTTTCTCATGATTTACAGGGATTTTTTCTTTTTCAGCACTTAGGCACCTTTGGCACATGAAAAACG
This sequence comes from Dendropsophus ebraccatus, assembly GCF_027789765.1. Taxonomy (NCBI): domain Eukaryota; kingdom Metazoa; phylum Chordata; class Amphibia; order Anura; family Hylidae; genus Dendropsophus; species Dendropsophus ebraccatus. The sequence continues at coordinate 150,255,424 of NC_091458.1, forward strand.
AGAGTTTTCTATTGCGTAATTCATACAGTTCCATAGTCTATTGTATTATTGACAGAAAGGATGTTAATTATGTTTCCTCATTCCTGCATCTGCATGTGTTTCAACTTGTTTTTCAGATAGATCCTTCAAAGGTCTCTTGGTGGAGAGAAGCTATTATCCCCTGGTATCCATGACAACTGGACCGTACAGGAAACAAATAAAAAGATTCACCAGAATTCAAGCATGATAGAGGCAAACAAGCCCGACCCTATACAAAAGAAGGCGGGGAGTCATCCTGCCGACATTGTAAGGGATGACTACTTAGACTCCTTAGCTAATGCTGCTCAAATATTTTAACAAACTTAAAGGGGTTCTTCAGCGAAAACTTTTTCTTTTACTAATTTTAGAAATTTATACAGATCAAAAAATCTCAGGAAATCTCAGGAAAAAATCTCAAGTTTTCCCATACTTATCAGCTGCTGTATGTCCTGCAGGAAGTGGTGTATTCTTTCCAGTCTGACACAGAGCTCTCTAATGCCACCTCTATCCATGTCAGGAAGTGTCCAGAGCAGTAGTAAATCCCCATAGATATGGATAGAGTTGGCAGCAGAGAGCACTGTGTCAGACTGGGAAGAATACACCACTTCCTGTATGACATATAGCAGCTAATAAGTACTAGACTGGAGATTTTAAAATAGAAGTAAATTACAAATCTATATAACTTTCTAAAACCAGTTGATTTGAAAGAAAAAGATTTTCGTTGGATAGCCCCTTTAAATAACTAGAGATTCAACTGCGCTGCAATAAGTAGGCTCGGACTCTATGGAGTGAACTGAGCCCAGTACTACCAGGTCTATTAACTGTGTTGTGCAGGCATAGAGGCTCTCCTGCTAAATGTCAGGGGTGTCATGTGTTAGCACCTCATCCATCGGCTATTGATGGCCAATATGAACAACAATCTTCATTTCTACCCAGAAAACCTCTTTAACCCCTTAAGGTCAAAGCCAATTTTCGTTTTTGCGCTTTTGCTTATTCCATTTTAAGTTTAAAAGTCAACAGCGCTTGCATTTTTTCACCTAGAGACGTATACGAGCGCTTATTTTTTGCGAAACCAATTGTACTTTGTCATGACAGGCATTATTTTTCCATAACATATGCTGCGAAACCGGAAAAAAATCATTTGCGCTGTCAAATTGAAAAAAAAACTAATTTGTTTTGATTTCGGGGAGTTTTGCATTTACGCCGTTCGTCCCATGGTAAAACTGACTTGTTATGCATGTTCCTCAAGTCGTTACGATTACAACGATATATAACATGTATAACTTATATTGTATCTGATGGCTTGTAAAAAATTCAAACCGTTGTTAACAAATATACGTTCCTTAAAATCGCTCCATTCCCAGGCTTATAGCGCTTTTATCCTTTGGTCTATGGGGCTGTGTGAGGTGTCATTTTTTGCGCCATGATGCGTTCTTTCTATCGGTACCTTGATTGCGCATATACGACTTTTTGATCACTTTTTATTAATTTTTTTCTGGATTTGATGCGACCAAAAATGCGCAATTTTGCACTTTGGAATTTTTTTGCGCAGACGCCGTTTACCGTACGAGATCAGGAATGTGATTAATTAGTAGTTCGGGCGATTACGTGTGCGGCGATACTAAATATGTTTATTTATTTGTTTATTTATTAATTTATATTTATAAAATGGGAAAGGGGGGTGATTTGGACTTTTATTAGGGGAGGGGATTTTTTATTAATAAAAACACTTTTTTACTTTTTTTTTTACATGGACTAGAAGCCCCCCTGGGGGGCTTGTATATACATAGCACTGATCTCTCATAGAGATCAATGCTGTGTATATACACAGCAAAGATCCATCAGATCGGTCATAGATTGCTATGGCCTGCTGCAGGCCATAGCAATCTATTGCCGAGCCGGGATCAGCGTCATTCCGACGCTGAGGCCCGGCACGGGCAGAAGAACGGATCTCGTTCGCGGGGGGGAGATGCGATCGCGGGGGGGAGATCCGACCCACTAGACACCATGGATAGTGTGCATAAAGCACTTCAATGCAGCTGTCAGGTTGCCACGCCGGCTAACAGAGGCACTGCCCGGCTGTACGTGTCAGCCGGGATCAGCGCCGTTCAGAGCGGGGTCCCGGCGGGACCCCGCTCTGAACACCCCCCGCGGCACCATGACGTATCAGATACGTCATGGGTCGCTAAGGGGTTAAAGGGTAACTCTGGCAAAGAAAATATTTTTTTTCACATCATTTGGTACCAGAAATTTATACAGATTTGCAAATTACTTCTATATTCCAATATCCGCTGTTACAAACGACGTTTCATTGCTTGGTAAAAACCCTTTTTGGGTTGAAACGTTGCATGTAACTGCCATGTTGGAATAAAGAAAACTTCATCTGCAATTGAAACCGCCAACTGAACTCCTTTATAGTAGTCTGAAAAGGTTATAATAAATGCAAAAAATTTTATTTTTATTGAAGCATTCCAAAGTTTAGACCTGGTCCCAGTCCTGAGACCCTCTGTGATCGCTAGTTATAAGCGTATGAACGCCAGCACGCTCGGCTCTTCATCCAGCTACCTGACCCTACTCATTGGCTTCAGTATAATCTATGGAGTTAAAGGAGAAGTCTGGTGGATTATAAAATCTGGCAGGGGGAAAATTGATTACAAGTAGTTAGTTATCTCTCCCTGTGCCCACGGTGAGTGGCGGGACTGGCAATGGGGACCCCTACCGGGCTTCGGGTTTCCGGGGATGATGACACGTCACGACCCATCTGATGGACTGGACGCTCAGCCAGTCAGTGATGGGTCAGGACGCCGCTTCAGTCACTAACTGCCTGAGCGGCCAGTCCATCAGCTGGGACTGGACTTTCTCCCGAGTCGTGAGTCATGACATTTAAAATGCCTTCCTGCGGGGGTCCCGTGGCCAATGCTGCCACTCACCGCGGACACGGGAAGAGGTAAGTCTTTACTTCTGCCAGATTTTATAATCCGCGGGACTTTAATCCTTTAATAAGAAAGATCTTGCAGCCAGACTAGAAGAGAAGAGCAGCGCCACACACTTCGCCCAAATGTAACTAGCGATAACAGTGGGTCTCAGGACTGAGATCAGGTGTGATCAGGGTAAATTTTTTGTTCTGCTCCAATGACAGAGCACAACAACAGAGAAGACAATGCAAACACTAGAAAAATTATACCCCTCCCCCTTTTCTAATCAACTACTCAACCCCCTATCAAAGAAGAAAGAGAGAAGGTAAAAAACTTATATTCTGGTGGTTGGGTTATGGGTGGGTATTGGTGAGGGAGGGAGGGGGAGGGGTTGTTTTGCTGTAAAATTGAAAAATGTTCAATAAAAATTATCTAATTAAAAAAAAAATAATTATATTCGATTCCTTGAAAAATCTGGAACCTTGAATTTAAGTTACATAATTTACGTTTAAGAAAAAAAATATTGTTAGTAGCAGAACTGAGAAATATTAACATATATATATATATATATATATATATATATATATATATATATATATATATATCACATGGTTAAGAAGATGGTACTTACCTTTTCTCCATCTTCCTCATCACTGTAGCTTACTTCCTCCTCTATGTGGAACCAGTCAAAATCCAAATCGGTATTGAAGCTTCCATCTCCTGCTCTTTCCAGCTGCGACCAATTAAAACATATTGTAATATCAAGCTTACTCTGGACACAAATTTTAGTTTTTTTTTTCAAATTCCCTCTTGCGACAACTTACCAGCTCTTCACATTCTAAGTGTTTCAGACTCTGAGCCAGCATCAAAGGAGTCAGTCCAGCATGGTTGACTGCCAAGGTACAAGAGCATCGGAGTTAAGTGACTTAGTAAGTGCGTCTGTATGGTAATAATTACCACTTCATATCTGTATTCCCAGATAGAACACTAAAACACTAGTCAAGTGTCCTCCAACCACCTCTTCTCTATTGTCAATAAGCCCATCAGTATTAGCGTATCCGACTGGTTATAGCTCCACACTAAAGGTTTTGTACCGCGAGTCTTGGGCTAGTTGCCAGACTCTTCTTTTACATAGTCTTTTTTGGCTTCCAGCCTCCTTGACAGTTCCAGACACTTTGGCCCAAAAACCTGAAATGCAGTCCCGTACATTGTAATTCTTGGAGAGCACTAACATATCTCAGTATCCAATATTTATGACTTTTACTGTAACAACAAAGAGTTAATGAAAATCTTGAATATATAACATCTAGATGAGGGATGGGGAACCTTCGGCCCTCCAGCTGTTGCAAAACTACAATTCTCATCATGCCCGGGCAACCGAAGCTTTAGCTTTGGCTGTCCAGGTATGATGGGAATTGTAGTGTTGCAACAGCTGGAGGGCCGAAGGTTCCCCATCCCTGATGTAGACATTGCATACATTTATTTGTAGGTGCAAAAACGGTTCTGTGGCAGATAAGATTTACGTGATATGGTGGAGGAGGTTGCCCAGGAATAAAAATGAACTCCCTTCAATAGGGGCTGAAGCTGCAGTAACGCAGAGCTGCCACTACACTGAGTACCAGCTATCTGCTTCCCACCCCGTTTTCCCTGTAGGAAAGGAAAGCTCTAGCCGTGTGTTGGATAGACCCTAGGCCACCCAACTATTGCAATGCGGAAGAGTCAAATAAATGCCGAAATACCATATGAGAAAATTGTTTATTTACGCAGGAAGTACCCAAAAAAGTCTCATAAAATTTGGGCCAATTACCCCTCACGACTCCATTTTTCCAGTTTCTAGCTCAACAACTTGCATCTCATGGCTTGAGAGGTTCCATTGCTCAAGCATAATGCGGAAACTGCCCCATTGCTTGTATTAATATGTTTATAACTATGGAGGTTTGTGGTTTCGGTCTCGGCTCTTGACCTTGGTTTATGTTGAAGTTTTGAGTCTTTCTATTTTTGTATTACTTGTATCAGCTAATGCCATGTCGGGGCAATTTACCTGCATAATAACTGATTTTGCAAAAAAAGATTCATCCAATACGGCATGATTTAGCAGCTAAAATATCCTTCTTTATTGTATCCAAAATTAAAAGCCTATAACACAGGGATAACTCAGCTGGACGCGCTTTATATCATTACCCTTAATTGTGGCTACAATTACTCAATGATTCTTAGTTATGATTAAGGATCAGGAACAAGACTGACTCTCATTCTATTGACGGATACCGGGCCGGGGGTGAAGCACTGGAGGCGTCCCAGTTAGAATCAAAACCCGTGAATAGAACGCGCCGTACATGGGAACCGGGCCACGGTTCAAAAGAAGGACCGAGGCACTGTATCCTGAACTGTACCTTTTGTTTGGATTGCGTGTCCTGCCCGACTCCTGTCTGTACCACCTGCCTCTCTTCATGCTGACCTGGATTGTTCCTGCCCTGACCCTCGTCTTCTTTTCACAAAACCCAGAAAACCCTACAATCTTTCCATTAATACATTGAGAAAGTTGTCTTTTCTAGTCTTGCACTAAAATGAAAAAAACAAAAACAAAATACTTTCTACACCTTGATTGGAGTCACCTGGGGTAAATTCAGTTGTTTGGATGCAATCCCGTCTATATAAGGTCTCACAGCTGACAATATATCAGGGTAAAAACCCAGCCGTGAGGAGGAAAGGACCACCTATAGAGCTCAGGGACAGGATTAATAACACAGCCTAAAGATCATGATATCTTCCCTTCCTGCGCCCAAGATTGGTAAAGTAACTGGCCCCATATTTACACATTACTGTCTATTAAAGGGGTTTTCTAGGCAAAAAATATTGATAGGCTTTCCAATCACTGATCGGCATGGTGTGGCACCCCGACTGATCAGCTGATAATCCGGGTGTTAGAACCCTACTCATCAGCAGTGGCGGTCTTTGGCACCAAGCACACCAAGCGATCGCTTGGGGCCCCCAACATCCAGGGGGGCCCCCACGCCCCGCTCTTGTGCTCAAGACCGCTGGACAGGGCCGCTGCCCCGCTCGCTGCTGCCATCTGAACTGTAACTACGAGCACTCGTAATGAGTGCTCATAGTTACATGCAGCAGCACTGACAGGGCGGGAGACATTGGCCCCCTTCCTGTCAGTCACTCTTGTGGCCGCAGGAAGGGTTTTCCCTGCGGTCACAAGTGGCCGCTCTGTCCTTGTTGTGCCGGCTCTCCAGTGACATCACTGGAGCATCGGCGCCAGGATAAGGGGAGTGTGGCCTCTTGTGATCGCAGGGAAAACCCTTCCTGCGGCCACAAGAGTGAAGAGAAGAGGAGACGCCTGGACCCAGGTGAGTATAAGTGTTTGTTTTATTGTGTTATATACTATATGGGAGGGGGAGCACACAGGGGTCTGTTTAACTGGGGGAGCGCACATCGGGGGTCTATATAAATGGGGGGAGCACATAGGGGGGCTATATAATAGGGGACACACAGGGGGGCTATAGACTACTGGGGCTTTACAGAGGGGTCTATATACTACTGGGGGCAGCACACAGGGGATCTATATACTACTTGGGGCAGCAGAATGGGGTCTATATACAACTTGGGGAGCACACAGGAGGTCTATATCCAAGTGGGGGAGCACACAGGGGTCTAAATACTACTTGTGAGGCACACAGGTGGTCTATATATAACTGGGGGAGCACACAGGGGTCTGTATACTACTGGGGCAGCACACAAGGGGTCTATATAATACTGGTGGGGCACACAGGGGGTCTATATACTACTGGGGGAACCACACAGGGGGTTTATATACTACTGGAGGAGCACACAGGGGTCTTTATCCAAGTGGGGAAGCACACAGGGGGGCTAAATACCCCTGAGGGAGCACACAGGGGGCCTATATACTAGTGGGGGAGCACACAGGAGGTATATACAACTGGGGGCAGCACACAGAAGGTCTATATACTTCTGGGGGAGCACACGGGGGGCTATATATAACTCGGGGAACAAACAGGGTCTATATACTACTGGGGGAAGCAAACAAGGGGTATATACTACTGGGGGCAGGACACAAGGGGTATATACTATTGGGGAAGCACACAAGGAGTATATATTACTGGCGGTAGCGCACAAGGGGTATAAACTACTGGGGGCAACACACAGCGTTCTATTGTTTTGGAATGCTGGTCGAGGGGGGGGGGCCCAGACATAACTTCGCTTGGGGCCCCAGAAATGCCAAGACCGCCCCTGCTCATCAGTAATTGATGGCCTATCCTAAGGATAAACCATGAAGCATTATTGCCTATGAATCATGGTTTACTATAGCCGTATGTACCAAGGTACATTATTTTTGGAATGTCCACAGTCACGTCCAGTAAAGAGAGATATTAAAGGGGTACTGCAGCTAAACTTTTTTTTTTTTTTTTTTCAAATTAACTAGTGTCAGAATGTTCTATAGATTTGTGATTTACACCTATTTTAAAATTACTAGTCTTCCAGTACTTATCAGCTTCTGCATGTGCTACAGGAAGTAGTGTATTCCTTCCAGTCTGACACAGTGCTCTCTGCTGCCACCTCTGTCCATGTCAGGAACTGTCCAGAGTAGGAGAGATTTTCTGAGGATGAGGATTTGCTCCTGCTCTGGACAGTTCCTGACATAGACAGAGGTGGCGGCAGAGAGCACAGTGTCAGGCTGGAAAGAATATACCACTTCATGCAGGGCATACAGCAGCTGATAAGTACAGGAAGACTGGAGATTTTTAAACAACTTTTTGACACTAGTTGATCTGAAAGAAAAAAAGTGGCAGGTGTACTTTTTAACCCCTAGATGACCCTGGACGTACAGTTACGCCATGGAAGTCTGTCACTAGACGACCCTGGGCATCACTGTACGTCCAGGGTGCTTCTCCTGCTATGAAGTTCGCTCTGGCACCTTACCGTTAATGACAGGCTGCAGCGATTGCGCTGCAGCGTGTCATTAAATCCTTAAACGATGTGATTGCGGCGCGGCCACAGCGTTTAAGTGTAGGTGACAGGGGGAGTTACCTACAGGCAGGCTCAATGAGCAGATCGCCTATCACACTGATCAATGCTAAAAATAATAATAATCAGTGTAAAAATCAAACTAATGTATTTAGGAGTCCCCCCCCAAAAAAAAAAAAAAGTTAAAATCACTAATACACTACCCCAAAACCCCTCCCCCAATAAAAGTTTAAATCACCCTCCTTTCCTATTATATAAATAAAACATATAAAAATAAATAAATAAACATATAATATACCGCAGCGTGCGCAATTGTCTGATCTATTAAAATTTAATAGATGAACGGTGAACTGCGTAAACGAAAAGAGGGAAAAAAGCGCCAGGATTACCGATTTTATGTTACATTATATATTTAAAAAATTTATTAAAAGTGATCAAAACGTCCGATCTTCACAAATATGGTATTAAGAAAAACTAGAGATCATGGCGGAAAAAATGACACCCCATACAGCCCCGTAAATGAAAAAATAAAACTGTTATAAGCGTCACAATAGACCCATTTTATTAATAACTAAATGCCCAAAAAAAAGGATTTCATTAAAAAAAATATATAACATTAGAGAATCTGTGTAACCTGCATATGGTTGTGTTCGTACTGACCTATAGAGTAATGGTATCATGTCACTTTTACCATATAGTGCATTACGTAGACACAGGAACCCCCCAAACGTTACCATATTGCATTCTTTTTTATGATTTCACCTATTTATATCTTAATAAATAATATATTTGGAATTCCATCATACATGTTATGGTAGAATGAAAGACGCCATTACAAAGTACAACTATTCCTGTAACAAACATCAAGACCCCACATGGCCTTGTAGATAGAAAACTGAAAGTGCTAGAGCTCTTAGAAGGGGAGGAGGGAAAACAAAAGCGCAAAGATCAAAATTTGCGCGGTCCACTGGGTCATTTTGGGCCTGGTCCTCAAAGGGTTAACAATTGTGAACGTTGCAGAACTATCATGTAAATATGACCTTTGTCAGCAATCCTTACCCAGCCTGACTCTATCAGAGGTGACCTGTTGTCTACTGCAGGGTTTCTCAACCTGCGGTACGGGTACCCCAGGGGGTACGGGCCGCAGGTTGAGGGGGTACTCGGGAAAGGGGGGAAAAATAAACTTTTTGATTTATTGCCGGGACACTGCTATCACCCAGCAGTGTCCCCGCACCTATCCCCACGGCCGCTCTGACCTTCCAGCAGCAGCAGCAGCTCACCCGCGGAACCGGCATACTGTGTGTGTGGGTGATGCTGCTGGGGGAAGGAGAGAGGTCAGGGCCGTTCCTATGAGCCGGCGACCAGCGCTGCCAGTGACACTGGGAGGTATCTGACTACATGGGAGGGTATCTGACTACATGGAGGGAGGTATCTGACTACATGGGGGAGGTATCTGACTACATGGGGGAGGTATCTGACTACATGGGGGAGGTATCTGACTACATGGGGGAGGTATCTGACTACATGGGGGAGGTATCTGACTACATGGGGGAGGTATCTGACTACATGGGGGAGGTATCTGACTACATGGGGAGGTATCTGACTACATGGGGGGAGGTATCTGACTACATGGGGGAGGTATCTGACTACATGACTTACTCTGATTCTCCTGGCTCAGGGGTTGAAGAAAAAAGAGTTTTAGGATTAGGTGAGCATAAAGTTTGTTTTGTTTGTTTTGGGGCATGGGGGGGGGGCATTATTATGTGACAGGGAAGGAGGCATTATTACTATAGGGGCACAACAAGGCATTATTACTATATGGAGGGCACAGGAGAGGGGCATAAATACTATGTGGGCACAGCAGGGAGGTATTATATTATTATATGGAGGGACAGCAGGGGACATTATTACTATATGGAGGGCACAGCAGGAGACATTATTACTATATTGGGGTACAGCAGGGGAACCTAGTATACAGGGGCAACCCACATATCTACTCACTTTACTACACATGACACCATGACTACTGTATAGGAGCCTATAGGTGGGAAAATGGAAGGAAGTTGCTGGAAATGTGCGAAGCCTAAGATGTTTGTCTGTCAGGTTCTGAAGAACTGTAGCTGCAAGAAATCATCATGGAGGCCTTGGCTGGGCGGAGAGGAAAAGTGACACCTCAGATCAAAAAAGATGTCACCTGTGAGTCACTGAATGATGTTTTTTTTTTTGTATTTCGTAGAACATTATTTGGTAGCAGTGCTCCGAGACAAAAAATTTTTTCCAAGGGGTGACCCCTCACAGACCTCTCTCAGTGCAGCCTTAATAGATAGCAACATTAAATCAACCATCAAAATAACTGGCTACATGGGGAGGTATATGGCTACATGGAGAAGAGGTTGCTGACTACATGGGGGGAGGTATCTGACTGACTACATGGGGGGAGGTATCTGACTACACGGGGGGAGGTATCTGACTACATGGGGGGAGGTATCTGACTACATGGGGGGAGGTATCTGACTACATGGGAGGGTATCTGGCTACATGGGGGGAGGTATCTGACTACATGGGGGGAGGTATCTGACTACATGAGGAGGTATCTGACTACATGGGGGGAGGTATCTGACTACATGGGGGGAGGTATCTGACTACATGGGGGGAGGTATCTGACTACATGGGGGAGGTATCTGACTACATGGAGGGAGGTATCTGACTACATGGAGGGAGGTATCTGACTACATGGGGGGAGGTATCTGACTACATGGGGGGAGGTATCTGGCTACATGAGGAGGTATCTGACTACATGGAGAAGAGGTATCTGACTACATGGGGGGAGGTATCTGACTACATGGGGGGAGGTATCTGGCTACATGGGGAGGTATCTGACTACATGAAGAAGAGGTATCTGACTACATGGGGGGAGGTATCTGACTACATGGGGGGAGGTATCTGACTACATGGGGGGAGGTATCTGACTACATGGAGGGAGGTATCTGACTACATGGGGGGAGGTATCTGACTACATGGGGGAGGTATCTGACTACATGGGGGAGGTATCTGACTACATGGGGGGAGGTATCTGACTACATGGGGGGAGGTATCTGACTACATGGGGGGAGGTATCTGACTACATGGGGGAGGTATCTGGCTACATGGGGGAGGTATCTGGTTACATGGGGGAGGTATCTGGCTACATGGGGGGAGGAATCTGGCTACATGGGGGGAGGTATCTGACTACATGGGGGGAGGTATCTGACTACATGGGGGGAGGTATCTGACTACATGGAGGGAGGTATCTGACTACATGGAGGGAGGTATCTGACTATATGGGGGGAGGTATCTGGCTACATGAGGAGGTATCTGACTACATGGAGAAGAGGTATCTGGCTACATGAGGAGGTATCTGACTACATGGAGAAGAGGTATCTGACTACATGGGGGGAGGTATCTGACTACATGAGGAGGTATCTGACTACATGGAAAAGAGGTATCTGACTACATGGGGGAGGTATCTGACTACATGAGGAGGTATCTGACTACATGGAGAAGAGGTATCTGACTACATGGGGGGAGGTATCTGACTACATGGGGGGAGGTATCTGACTACATGGAGGGAGGTATCTGACTACATGGGGGGAGGTATCTGACTACATGGGGGAGGTATCTGACTACATGGGGGGAGGTATCTGACTACATGGGGGGAGGTATCTGACTACATGGGGGGAGGTATCTGACTACATGGGGGAGGTATCTGGCTACATGGGGGTGGTATCTGGTTACATGGGGGAGGTATCTGGCTACATGGGGGGAGGAATCTGGCTACATGGGGGGAGGTATCTGACTACATGGGGGGAGGTATCTGACTACATGGGGGGAGGTATCTGACTACATGGAGGGAGGTATCTGACTACATGGAGGGAGGTATCTGACTACATGGGGGGAGGTATCTGGCTACATGAGGAGGTATCTGACTACATGGAGAAGAGGTATCTGGCTACATGAGGAGGTATCTGACTACATGGAGAAGAGGTATCTGACTACATGGGGGGAGGTATCTGACTACATGAGGAGGTATCTGACTACATGGAAAAGAGGTATCTGACTACATGGGGGAGGTATCTGACTACATGAGGAGGTATCTGACTACATGGAGAAGAGGTATCTGACTACATGGGGGGAGGTATCTGACTACATGGGGGGAGGTATCTGACTACATGGGGGGAGGTATCTGACTACATGAAGGGAGGTATCTGACTACATGGGGGGAGGTATCTGACTACATGGGGGGAGGTATCTGACTACATGGGGGGAGGTATCTGACTACATGGGGGGAGGTATCTGACTACATGGGGGGAGGTATCTGACTACATGGGGGGAGGTATCTGACTACATGGGGGGAGGTATCTGACTACATGGGGGGAGGTATCTGACTACATGGGGGGAGGTATCTGACTACATGGGGGGAGGTATCTGACTACATGGGGGAGGTATCTGACTACATGGGGGGAGGTATCTGACTACATGGGGGGAGGTATCTGACTACATGGGGGAGGTATCTGGCTACATGGGGGAGGTATCTGGTTACATGGGGGAGGTATCTGGCTACATGGGGGAGGTATCTGGTTACATGGGGGAGGTATCTGGCTACATGGGGGGAGGAATCTGGCTACATGGGGGGAGGTATCTGATTACATGGGGGGAGGTATCTGACTACATGGAGGGAGGTATCTGACTACATGGGGGGAGGTATCTGAATACATGGGGGAGGTATCTGACTACATGGGGGAGGTATCTGACTACATGGGGGGAGGTATCTGACTACATGGGGGGAGGTATCTGACTACATGGGGGGAGGTATCTGACTACATGGGGGAGGTATCTGGTTACATGGGGGAGGTATCTGGCTACATGGGGGGAGGAATCTGGCTACATGGGGGGAGGTATCTGACTACATGGGGGGAGGTATCTGACTACATGGGGGGAGGTATCTGACTACATGGGGGGAGGTATCTGACTACATGGGGGGAGGTATCTGACTACATGGGGGAGGTATCTGACTACATGGAGGAGGTATCTGACTACATAGGGAGGTACCTGGCTGCAAGGGGGAGGGTATCTTGCTACATGGAGGAAGGTATCTGGCTTTGCTGGGGTTGTTATTTGGCTGCAGGGGGACATATCCAGCTCCATGGGACACATCTGGTTCCATGGGACATACCGGGCTGCAAGAGGGATACCTAGCCAAAAGGGGCATATCTGGCTCCAGGGGCATATCATTACCTGTCCAAGCTTCTGCCTGCTTCCCTGGCTCCTGACTCACTGACTGCCCACCGCAGCCACCGATTGGCTAGGTGGGCTGTCAGTGACCTGCGACACTGAGAAGCAGATGGGAGCGTTGTCAGGTATGATCTGTAAGGCCAGGCAGCTAATAAGTTAAATAGGCACTGGCTATATTCTGGTAGCGATAACAGTACAGAGTATCGCAGCGGATTTTGCTGCAAAACATGCCCGTGAATCTACCCTAGGGCAAAGATTATAATCGATTGTATCTCTGGGGGTACTTGGCTGGAGCACCCTGTCACATGGGGGTACTTGGCTTGAAAAGGTTGAGAAACACTGGTCTACTGTATTCATACTATTTCAGGAGATAAAGCAAAGAAATGGCACAATGTAGTTATCAGAACTGATATTCCGTATGACTATTCACTATACGGTATATCTTCTTATAAAGGTAATACACACATTGTGACACTAACATGTACCAAATATAAAAAGAGCTGAGTAAATCGGCCATCTGTATTTACTTACAGTCTTAACAATGCACCCAGGTATACTCTGGACTACAATGATTTACAAAGGCAATAAACCAGCAATAAAGCTCAGTAGTCACAGGTAAAAGTACACAGACCTGGCATATGGTGAAGCAGTCCAGAAAAGCACATAATCCCAATAGTTTAGTGTAATACAATTGCAGTGTCCTGGTACCCAATCTACTTGCTACTGAAGTAAATAGGTTGTAGTGTGGAATTAGATTCATCTTAGGGCCCTATTCCACCGGACGATTATCGTTCGCATAATCGTTAACGATAAACGATCCAAACGACCGCTATTACGAAAGACCTGAAATCGTTCACCCATTAACATGGAAAGATAATCGCTACTTATGATCGTTCTTGTGGTCGTCTTGTCGTCGCTATTGCGTTTGTCACTACTGCGAACGACCGAACGACTTCTTATTCAATGCGAACAATTTGCGAACGAGCAACGATAAAAATAGGTCCAGGTCTTATTAAACGATCATAGATTTCTCGTTCGCTCGTTAGTCGTTAACTGCTATTCAACCAAACGATTATCGTTTAGATTCAAACGATTTAACGATAATCTGAACGATAATCGTCCGGTGGAATAGTGCCCTATGTCTGTATTATCCAGGATGGGTGATTGTCATTGAACATGTATTGCACTGTTCTGTATTACAGCCAGGCAAAAGTTAACCCTCCCAATTCGATCACCTGTGTCAGACTGGAAATATACCACTTCCCGCAGGACATACAGCAGCTGATATGTACAGTAAGACTAAAGATTTTTAAACAAAGGTAAATTACAAATCTATATAACTTACTGACACTAGTTAACTTGAAAGAAAAAAGTTTTTGCTGGAGTACCCCTTTAATATCTCTTTTTACTGCAAGCGACTGTGGACTTCCCAAAAATAATGTACCTTTGTTCATAAGGCTGTAGTAAACCGTGTAGTCAAGGGGTTTTACAGGCAAAAATGCCTGCAGGGTGTGCATCAGCTGACAAGTACTGGAAGAATGGAGATTTTTTACTAGAAGTAAATTCTAAAATTCTGGCACTTGTTGATTTGAAATATATATATATTTTTTTTAAATGAGGTATTGTAATATTGCGTTCTGCTGTTGTACACACAATTCTACCCCAAGAAGGGGTATAACTGCTATTATTTACCCTAGAATATTGCGAGAATAAGTTTAATAGACAGTGTAAGGGAATGTTCCTGGACACTGGAATACAGAAGAGACATGTGCTTACCAGTATTCACAGATGCCTTCGCTCTCAGGAGAAGCCGGATGCAATCTGCTTTATTATATTTGACCGCATAATGCAGAGCTGTTTGTCCATCTGCTGTAACCTTATCCAGGGCTCCCCTGTGAAAGCAGAGCCAGTCATCCAGTCAAATAGAGAAACCTGATAGATATATATATATATACTGTATATATATATATATTCAGAAAAAAATATATGCACCCAGAAGAAATCGAGGCACAATCACGAAACTCCTCGAAAGAAATATGCAAATGATTAAAATTTCAACGCCAATGAGACAAGGGTAAGCGCGTTATGTGCATATGAGATGCGCAGCTGGGGAAGTTTAAAAGAATGAGTGCTCACGCCGTAGGGCTATTCAAACAAATCTGTCGACTTGGATGGGTAGTATTGTGACTATTGATGCCTCTGAGACGTAATCGGTGGCCGTACTAACAGATGTTGGACCTTGAGAGGGGCCGTATAGTAGGAAGCAGAGAAGCAGGTTGGTCAACCTCGGTTAAAGTGAAATGGTAGTTGCTCAGTGTTGGCAACAATGGATCACAGAAGGGAGAGTCTACCGTCGTGGATGGTCAGGATGTCCCAGGAACACAAATGAGCACGAGGAGCACGGCCACGTCCACACCAACGTTGGTCAATTCGATTACCAACTTCCAGGCATCCGGTGGCAGTTTCGGACTGACCCACTAGAGGACCGGAGGATCCTCCGGTGGGCCCTCAGCTTTAGAACCTGCCCTAACACTGACTGACATGTCATTTCTCACTGGTTCTTCATTGGTGGGCCCCCAGGATCATTTCCTCTGGTGGGCCCCAGATACCCCAGTCCGACACTGTGTGGTCGTATCAAGGAAAACCATTTGGAGATGAATGGCCGATGCTGGTATAAAGAACCGACGTCTATAAAGACGCCTACCACTGACCACAAATGATAGGCAGTATCGATTGGATTTTTGCCTAGCTCGGGCAAACTGAGTGTGACTGACTGGAGGCGTGTGATCTTCAGCAATGAATCCCGATTTAGTCACGCGTCGAGGTGGCCAGGCCAGCGGTCCGATTCGGCATTTGTTGTAGGGCGGCATACAGCAATTACACAAGGTGTGACAGTGTGGGGAGCGATTTGTTGGGACACATGATCACCTCTAGTCGTCCTTCAAGACACTATGACGGCTCGCAGTTACGTGGTTGTACTGCCTATGCTATCAAGTCGCCCAGGTGCCATTTATCAGAAAGACAGCGGTCCTCCACATACTGTGCGACTCTCCCAACAATGTCTTCAAGGATATGACGTACCTTCAGACCTCTCGCCAATAGCGCACATCTGGGACATGCATGGAAGGCAACTGCAGCAGTCCTGGAATACTGGTGAATTAAGTGCCCAGTTGCAAAGATTATGGTCTGATCTTCCGCAGGGGGTGATAGGTGACCTGATTGTATAGATGCCAGAGGTGGCTTTACTACTTACTGATTTCTAGCCTTTTTCATGCCATAACTTCTTAATAAAACAATCTTTTCTTTTGAATTTGTAATCATTTGCTTATCTCCTCTACACTGCATACATGTTAAAGGGAATCTGTCAGCTCCCGGACCCTACCTAAGGTGCTGACAGTGTTCTGTACCTGGCAGCCCCCTAGTGAGCATGGTGCCTTTTGGTAATTTGTCCATGCAGTGGATGATGCACAATTTCCTACTGTAATAAAGTGTCAAAGTGTTGTTTGTGCCGCACTCTGGCCGCCTCGCCACTCCTCCCTTCTCTTCATTAATAATCAATGCTGCCCGGCCTCCTGCTTGCTCAGCTTTTAACAAGTGTCCCTGATTGCAGATCAGTCCTCTGTAGGCAATTTATGTCTGAAAGAAACATTCAGATATAGTTGAATCTCTCAGCCCAAATGTGTTGTAGCTGTGGTCTAGGGGTAGCTCATCTGTCAAAAGACCTGGCAGCAGTTCATTCTTTGGTTCAAATCCCTGTTGAAATTGAGTGGATGGACACCATTTAATGTCAAATAATTGGTGTTAATTTAAAAAGCCCGATGTTTTGAAATAATAGACGTTATTTGCCATAAATGACGGCCATCCATTTCAACAGTGTGTGAACTTAGCCTTTCTGTGTTTTCAACCCACTCCTGATTTTGGTTGCAAAATACTGACCAAAAACATAACCCTAAAAAAGATCCAATAAGGAGAAAAAAATAAAGACCTCTATTTCATTTCCATCAAGGAATTTGAACCAAAAAATGAACTGCTGGCAGGTCTCTAGACAGGTGACTTATCCCTAGACCACAGATCCAACATATTTGGGTCAGAGATTCAACTATGTCTGTTCAGTGTTTGTTTCTGACATAAATGTCTACAGAGGACTGATCTGCAATCAGAGACACTGACTGACAGCTGAGAGAGCAGGAGGCCGGAAAGCATTGATTATTCTTTAAGGAGAGGGAGGAGGAAGGAGTGGTGAGACGTGCCAGAGTGTGGCACAAACAACACTTTGAGGCCGCATTCACACATTCACACTGTTCTGCACAGAACACAGACATGGAGGGGGGGGGGGGGGAGTCCATTACATGCATTCCACATCTGTGTTCCGTGCAGAACGTGTGAATGCGGCCTCACTCTTAATTACAGTAGGATTGTGCATAATCCACTGCACGGACACATTACCAAAAGGTACCATGCTCACTAGGGGACTGACAACTACAACGCACTTGTAGTCAGCACCTTAGGTAGGGCCCGTGTTTTGTGATAGTAGCATGTTTCCTTCTGGGTGAATATATATTTTTTTGTGATAGTAGTGTGTATATATATATATATATATACTGTATATATATATATATATATATATATATATATATATATATATCTTAGTAAAATTCTAGACTTCAGTGCAGAGCCTCAGTATGTTACATACCCATTTTGGATGAGGAAATCTACAATTGGAAGGGAATTTCTCTCACTCATATAGACTGCAAGGTGAAGAGGATACTCCACATAATCCTTTCAGAATAGGGGAGACAAATAATTATAACATGATAATTGCAGAAGTCTCTAGTATTCCTACAAGTCTGCTAAATACCTGATTGTCCACAGGATGCAGAGGTTTACTCAGATCTGCCCCGCTCGCCATGCCCTGCAGTAAGCCCATCAAGTCATGCCGCTGAATAGCCTCTCTGATACCATGCACAGCGTTGCTTCTTTCTCTGTCCACAAAGTTGTGTTCGACATATTTTGCAGTGATATAATCTTTCCTGGACGCCCTATTAAGACACATGAAACCTTACAGAAATATTCTGTGTATACACATTCAAGAGGGACAGCGCTGTCAGCATTTGGAGCTTCATTGGGATATATATCTTTTATTAGACATTACTATTACTCAAAAATCTAATTATGGCTTTAATAGCAATCCGTCAGCTGTAATTCAGGTTCCAAACTGCTGACACTGTTAGATAGTCTACCTTTATATATATTCGTCTGTGCTTTCAGAGTATAGAAAATTATTTTATTCTCCAGTGCAAAGTGTCAAAAAGGGGTTTCCAAGCTCACGAAGAGCTGAAAGTTGGAACATTACCTGATTCGGCCAAATATCGCTCTGTGTAATAGGGCCCTTAGTAGTTTGGAACCTGATTTGGCTGATACATTGATTAGGACATGGTGCAAATTTTGCCTATAAATAGTGTTGATCAGACATATCAAATTGTTCCACTTTGGCAATGTTCTCCGAACCCGAATGTTCAGCGTTTGATTCCCCGCAGCTGGAGAAGTTGGATGTCGTGAAAAACATGGATACAGCCATAGGCCTACTTGGTGGTTGCGATGTCGTTAGCGATGTCTGTGCCGCCTTTGCTCAAACAGTTTACATCACCTGTCCACATTCCCGATCTTCTCCTTGCTCTGCTTCCTCACCGGGCCTGCACGCTGCAGCTTCAGAGCGGCCTGTCTGAGCTGACAGACCGCAGAGCCAATCACTGGCCAGGACTGATGCAACCAGTGATTGGCTGAGCAGCCTGTCAGCTCGGAAACGCCGCTCTAAAGCTGCAGCATGCGTGAACATAGAGGAAGCAGAGCAAGGAGAAGATCAGGAATGTGGACAGGTGATGTAAACTGTTTGTTGAAATGTGAGTCGCATATCGCTATTACACGTAGCGATGTGCGGTCGGCGACCAGTGGTTTTAGGTTAGGGCCTAAAGAAATGTTGATCATTGTATTACACGGCCGATCAAATGTTCAGTTCGGCAGGTTCACTGAACTTTAACGTAACGTTAAATAGATAGCTAAACGATTGCAGGCACTCAGCTGTTTCAGTGCAGTTAAAATAAAATTGCTCATCTACTGTATACTTACAAGTCCGTACTCCCCCCAACATCCTTCTCCAGTCCCTGCAGCTGCCAAAATCCCATTCAGCCAATCACTGGCTGTGGTGCTGACCCGTCTCAGTCAGTGATTGGCTGAATGGTCTGGAGGTGGATGGAAACAATGGTCATGAAGGGCATTGGGGAAGCTCGGATAGGTGAGAAAAATGTTTTGGTATTTTTCAGATGTGCGTCCACCATGTTTACGAACTTGTTCCAAACTTTTCAAAAAGTTTAGTTCAGTGCCTAACCAAACTTTTACAAAGTTTAGAATAAATGTCGGTTCGGGAAGTTCCGTTCAGTCATCTCTAGTTGTGTCCAGTCCCCAATGTGCATGTACAATAAATACAGTCATCCATTTACAGTAGCAGCTTGTTCTTATTATTATTACTATCAGTTTTCTCTATTTTTTTTCTTCAAAAACTGTTGTGCACGAAAGTCTTACTCCACTTACATATCACTGCTGGGTTTGGGCTTAGGACTCGGTGCTGGAAGAACAACTTCAAAGACGTCATTGAATTTGGTATTTCCTATTGAAACTGCAATCTAAAGAAACATTGAGATATAATAACAGAACATGCGATACGGCAACTGAGCGATCGATAGAATGTGATACCTACCAAGAGTTCGGAAGTGCTCAGTAAGTCAAGAGTTAAAGACTGGACTCGAGAGTAGCGTACGCCTAAATCCCGATGAATCCCAGAACATTCAATGCAGATGAGGATTCCTAAATTTGTGGATACCCAGGAGGGTTCTGTGAAAGAAGTTAAGAATAAAAAAGGAGAAAGAAGAAGCAAATACAAACATAAGAAGAAAGAATGGAAGGAGAATGAGATAGACGACCTGGAGATCCACAGTCACAGCACACTTGGTTCCCAGGCAAGGACCGGATCTCATTTATTATCTGCTTTGCCAGTTGGTTGGAGTTGTCATTGGACCCAGTGAAGGCTGCGTTCAAGGACTCGTCTTTACTGTTCTGCAGCACCGATATCCATCTTTATGAGAAGTGAAAGAAAAATGAGAAATCTTGGTTGCTGTATGACAGCATCATTTATTGTAACCACTTGCCAATTGTCCATAGACCATAAGGCTAAGGTAAAATATATATGTTAACTATAATAAAGCCTTCCATTAAAGTCAATGGGATATAGGCCGGCAGTGCGGAACACCGTAAAGAATAATGGCTCTAATTGAGTCTGACCATACGGATAATGAACATGCTCATTATTTACCACCTGCTTTTGCAAAATACAGCTGTTTTTTTCTGCTCACACATTATTTAATTTCTATTAAAATTGCAGTTTTTATTTTACTGTGTGTGAACCTAGCCTCAAGTCTTGACAGCCCAGCACAGTTTATGGGCATGTGAAAATGGGCCTGTTCAAGAAGAGGTAAACTAAAAACTAAAAAAAACACTATTTTATTAAAGTATTGTATTGCCCCCCAAAAGTTATACAAATCCCCAATATAAACTTATTACGAGCAATGCACATAAAGTGCTTTTTTCCTTGCACTTACTACTGTATCCCTTCCTGGATAAGATGGTGATGTCACTTCCGGGATAAAATGGTGATGTCACTTCCTGGATAACATGGTGGTGTCACTTCCTGGATAACATGGTGATGTCACTTCCGGGATAAAATGGTGATGTCACTTCCTGGATAACATAGTGATGTCACCACCCGAATCGCAGAGCTGTGCGGGCTGTGGCTGCTGGAGAGGATGATAGCAGGGGGACACTGAGGGTCACAGGCCACTGGAGGGCACTGAGCATCCCTCTGCCATCATCCTCTCCAGCAGCCACAGCCCGCACAGCTCTGGGAGTCAGGACGTGACATCACTATGTTATCCAGGAAGTGACATCATCAAGTTATTCAGGAAGTGACATTACCATTTTTATCCAGGAAGTGACATCCCCATTTTATCCAGGAAGTGACATCACCATGTTATCCAGGAAGTGACATCACCATGTTATCCAGGAAGGGACATCACCATGTTATCCAGGAAGTGACATCACCATGTTATCCAGGAAGTGAAGCCTTGATGCAGTAGTAAGTGCAGGGAAAAAAGCACTTTATGTGCATTTCCCATAATAAGTGTATATTGGGGATTTGTATTACTTTTGGGAGGCAATACAATACTTTAATAAAAATTTTTGCCGGACTTCTCCTTTAAGCTGAGTGTTTGCTTAGTAAATCTGACGGTTTTGGCGAGTTTTTGGACAAAAATCACCGGTTTGTCGTATTTTGGAAAAACTGTGTAAATATGCCAAAACACCAAACCGACGGGGAAAATGGACAAAAACCTGACAATTTTCTGACGGAAACACGTTAGTAAATCAGCCCTAGTGGGTTCACGATGCTTCTGTTTGTTCCAGTTTGTGAGCTCCTTTCCCACCATTAGATAATGACACTACATATATTAAGAACCCATCACATTAAACAGGCAGTCAATCTTGCATCATGGTATAAAGCAAGAGATGCTGAGTATGTTGATGTCTAGTGTTATGGAAGAATATTCAACATAACTTGTATTTTATTTATATAAATCTAAATATAATCATATAAATCTAAATTCATATAAAGTCCAATAGGCGGTCCTAATCTGTGACTGGCAGCCATCTCTGTATACACAACTTTATTCAGTGAATAAAAGGTGATGGGTGTGATTATACAGGGTGTGTATGCCTAATTTACACCCCTCAATGTAAAAAGTCACATACCCTGACTATGATATTTACTCCCATTATTAAATTTAAGTTCATGACCGTCTCACCATTCGTTAAATCGTCTGGCAAATTATAAACGTAACTAAGTCTTAATTTAATAATAGTAACATATCATCTCTTTGGGTTGGCCATAGGTCCTCGTTAAACATTGTGTCGACTTTGTTATATAAAGACCATTTTAATTATATAGGCCTTTTTTAATAGATGTATTCTTTATTTATCATGAATCCTATTTTACTGTATTAAACTTGAATCTTTTTTACTCGTTTTAGAATACTTAACAATGCAAACTTTTCATTGTTTCGTAATTACATGGCTGGTACAGTTGAAAAAAAGACAAATGTTTATCAAGTTCAAGGGTGGGGACTGTCTATATAATAAGTTGGTATTCTCAGTACACCAAAAAAGTATTGCTTTTCAGTTATAGCCAATATATTAGGCCATTCAGAAGCTTTTTTTGTAGGCCTCCAACTGTCATGGCAACTGGAGATAACCAAACTGAGGAGATTTGTACAAATTTTACACAAAGTTCAGTTAGTTACAATTTTTTGCAATGCTCATAACCAGTTTGTAAAGATGGCAGCTGCACAATTTAATACACATAACAAATAAAAAAAAGGGTCCATAGGGTCTCCAGTGTTCACTCACAGCTTTATTTGTGTATATTTACTTATGACAGCATGTTTTCAATTGAATGTTGCGGTTGGAAAAAAAAAACAGCAAAATTGGAACAAAAACATGCTGTGATAAGTAAATATACAAAAAAGAAACTGGCGGGGGAGAAAGCAATCGGCTCACAAGGGGATTAAGTCTATGCAAAGCTAGTCTTCATAAAACTAACTGCATGCAACTGCTTAATCCCCTACAATAATATAAATTATATTATTTTAGAGAATCAAGCAGTTGCATGCAGTTAGTTTGCTGTATGCTAGCTTTGCATAGATGTGATTCCTGTGGATGCTGATTACTTTTTTTCCCCGCCAGCTTCTTTTGTGTATATTTATTTATCACAGCATTTTTTTTCCTTACAATGTTGCTGTTTTTCGTTAAGGTTCGGTTCGGATAGTCCGAACTTTGCTATAAAGTTCGGTGAACCTGCCAAACTGAATTTTTAAAAAGTTTGCTCATCTCTAACGTCAACCGTCCAGGGACCTGCTACTGCTACACGGAGAACAAGCAAGGTCGCAAAGGAAACACCCCCCCCCCTCTCTCTGTATTACTACCTAGATGCCATGGTTCCTAATGATCGTAAAATCTAGATGATTAAGGAGCCAGGACTGAAGTTATTGCCTATCTTGGTCAATGCAGTTAGATGTGTGACAGATGTGTGACAGCCTGTATCCTGAGTATCAGCAAGGATTCTAGCAGTCGGACCACCAGGCAGCAAATGATGGTATATCCTACCAATATGCCACCACTTGTAATAATTGGATAACCCATGTAAAGCATATTCCATAATACTCTAACAAAGGGTATACATTAAATCTGAGAATTTATTTTCACTACTCACACAAACGCCTCCGCCTCATCCTCAGCCTGAAAATGATAGGTTCTGTTATCTGTAAGAGATGAAGTGGAAACTACGTGAAGCAATGCATAATGTTAGGGCATTTACCATGTGTGAAGATGCTGAATTATAGTACAAAGTCTCCTTGAGATACAGAGAAGCATTAATGTGCTAAGATTTTCCACTAAAGCACATGGTTTACAAGCCACAAAGACAGCGTCTGTTAGGAGCTCCGCACACAGTGTGAGAGAGTATAACCATTCTGCCAAATATTCTCTGTCTACTATATACTGACAAGCACAATCTACGACCAATGGGGAATCATCTTACTGTCTACTAGGTGTTAGAGATTGGGGCTTACAATAAAATGCACTTTGACCCTTCGTAATATAAGCCATCGCAAGGATTTTTTTCTAGGCAAACGTCAAGCAGATTTGCACCAAGCAAGTAAACTGTAAAGTTCCATCATTTTCAAAATTCCAGACACCTGCGATTCTAAGTGGACATTAAGGGTGCGTTCACACGTACAGGATCTGCAGCAGATTTGATGGTCCAGATTGGATTTGCCTTGAATCTGCAACTTCAAATCTGCACCATCAAATCTGCTGCAGATCCTGTACGCGTGAATGCACCATGATAGAGACAGAACATCACCTCTCTTCCTGCTCCCTTCCTATCCTGTGTATAAACTTCAGCGCACGCCGCCGCGCACATGTCAGTGCATGCCGAGAATCCCAGCTCCATAACTCACGTGTGATTAAGTAGAAGCTTCTTTTGTCTTCCACATTCGGCCGCACCTGACATGTCAGCAATTTAATTTTAGCTGGAGGTCGATTAATCTGCAAGAAAGAAGCAGAAGAGGACACTGAAGACGCAACACATAAAAAGGGCACAAAGAGTTCACCATAGAGAAAGTGCAAGGCAATTATTTAAAGGGGTTGGCCACTTTATAGTAAAATAGTTCAATGTACAGTATTACTAAGTGTACTCACTGTATATACTATAGAGCTAAAATCGGACTCCACTCTTTCAGGCTGTGCTGTCCTGCTCTGTGGTGAGTCTGTCCATAAGATGGCCGACATGGAGGACAATGCTCCGCCCCCAGTGTCCTCCACAGGTATATACAGTCTTAGTGGTGGACACTGGGGGTGGGGCATGGTCACATGCTCCTCCATGTCGGCCATCTTATGGACAGACTCACCAAAGAGCAAGACAGCACAGGCTGGAGGACAGGAGTCCAACTTTTGCTTTATGAGGTACACAGGGAGCTGTTGTCAGTATATACAGTGAGTACACCTACTAATACTGTATACTGACCTATTTTGCTATAAAGTGGCCCCTCCCCTCTGTCCTGCGCCTCCATTAGAATTAAGCAGGGCCGCGTCACCAAGGGAAGGGGATATTGTCACACTGTGGGCACCGGGCCCGCCATCAGTGCACAGAGCCGCGCTGGTGCACAACAAGAAAACGGCACAGAGTGCGGGAACCAGGTAGCATTTTAAAGAAAGGGGAGCAGCACCTGGATCCCGACGCCAGCACCTATAAAGCACTATGGAAAAAAATCCATAGTCATGACAGTACATTCACTTTAAGTATTTTGTAGCGATGTTTCTAATCTTCAATACTGTATGGGATATTATAAACAGTCCCGACACTGTGATGATGGAGGAGACTGCTGGGGGAAGTCCTCCTGTTCATCCGCTGAGTCTTAAGCCTCTCTATATGAAATCACTTTGAATAAATATCTTTGAACTTTAAACACAGCTGTCGTAAATTCGACACAATCCACAGACAAGGCCGTACTCATTAGATTCCCACATACGGCTGCTTGGGAGCTGGAGGTTACACCATATGTTCCAGACACTGTTAGTAAACTGAAAGTTCTAAGCTAAACACTCAAAGTCGAGGATCAATAGGAATCAACAGTCCAAGCAAATAACGTTATTATGCAGATCACTGTACCTGCAGGATTTATGGGTTACATGACTTTTTGGCTTAGTGTCGCCTCCTAGTGGTGGCAATGGTCCATAATGACCCTGGTAAGGAATATCGACTTCTGAGTAGGAAGGGCAGTCGCTGCCGCTCAGTTCAATGAGAGTAGAGTCAGTCCCCATATTCACAGTGCCGCCTGACCTCTCCCTCCATACTGGCAAACTCATTTTAGTATGAACCCCTTTAGGCAAGATGCACCCTCTCAAAAGATTCTACTTTTGAGAATCTGCAGAAAATCTTTTAGGCTAGCCAATAATTATAGTGCTTGAAAAATGATCTTTCCCATTATAAGTAGCAGAGTTCAGTCAGTAAAATAGCAGAGCTGAGGCAGCCGTGTAGCAGAGCCGACACCCGCACTACGTAGCAGAGCTGAGGCAGCCGTGTAGCAGAGCCGTCACCCGCACTACGTAGCAGAGCTGAGGCAGCCGTGTAGCAGAGCCGACACTTGCACTACGTAGCAGAGCAGAGGCAGCCGTGTAGCAAGTCGCTCTTAAAGGGACGGTACCCAAGTCACTCTTAAAGGGACGGTACCCAAGTCGCTCTTAAAGGGACAGCACCCAAGTCGCTCTTAAAGGGACGGTACCCAAGTCGCTCTTAAAGGGACGGTACCCAAGTCGCTCTTAAAGGGACGGTACCAAAGTCGCTCTTAAAGGGAGGGTATCAAGGGTTAAAGATTCTCTTAAATGGAATCAGTGTTAAAGGGGCGCTCTTTTCAAGCACTATGTATTTCCCTGGAAATGCAAATCTAGTTATTTTTTAGGTTAAAGGGGTATTATGCTCAGAATTAACTTTTAATAGGTTGCTGCCCAAGTACTGAGCATAATACACAGTCTGTTGTAGCCTCCCCACGCTCCCCCAGTGGCCTCCTGCATCATCTTCAGTTCCCGGCTAAACGATCCTCCCTGCACTTCTGAGATAAACTCATCCGGCAGTGACAGCCTGCTCAGCCAATCACTGACTGAGATGGGACAGCACTGTGGCCAGTGATTGGCTGAGTAGGCTGTCACTACCGGTGGAGGCAGGACCGTTCATGCTTATATACATATTCTACTTATTATTATTACTTCCTTATATACTTATTACGCTTAGAACTTACCGTACTGTGAGATATAGTCAGATAACCATATTTCACGCCGCATTTCCTTTTCTGCCACACTTTTCTGATACTAAACAACAGAAAGGTTAAATAAGTAAATGATGACATAATATAATTTATAGAGAAATGATCAGTTTTTAATTTACATCAGCATTTGGTAAAGCAACAATGTAGATGATACCTTATATCCTGAACCTTTGTCTTTATTTAGCAGGAAAACGCAAATTTATGCAGCATAAGGAGTCAAGGAGGCGTGGCTTATATTTATACAGGAGGAGACCGCTCTCAAAGCTCTAATTTTTCTGGAGCACATGCAGTGACTGTGGTGTACGCTTGACCGGTCACTTGCTAGATGGTAACGTGTGATGCCACTTCTATGGTGATTGGTCGGAATATAGCTCAGCCAGATGTTAGGTTGTCATGACGCCAGTGCCGGTTGGGCACACAGGTATAGTAGCACACCTGCTTTACTTTTAGATAGGCTGGCTATACCCTTTCCCCTGTGTTCCGTAACCTGCCGGGCTGTTTGGGGGACCCTTGGGAGCCACCTGGACTATTGGTACCACCACCCACAGAAAGGTGAGATGACCCGAGGAGGATGCAATGGCTGTGTAGGTGTTTAGTGAATAACCACTGAGCCCAATTAGAATAAATAAACTTCTTCTTTACTACAGGAAGGCTTAATACAGTGATAGACAGTAGGATTTTGACTTGATAATATCCTTGAATCTTTAGCAACCCGATCTGTGCTTGGAGTTTAGAGAGAGGTCTAGTTGTGCTGACTGAGTTGTGTGCTGAGAGGTAGAAGAGGTTCAGAGAAGGAGAGAGAAGGATGTCGAGAGAGTCCCAACCCAGGGTAGAAATGTGCTCTGCTGTAACTTTAGAAGGATAATAAGTAGGGTACTTGAGAGTAGAGAAAATACTTGTGCCCGTGTTTTAACTCTTTGGTTTTTGCACCACCACTGTTGGGCAACCCGTCCTAGAGCGTGACACAAGCCCCAGACCTTGTTACCTGGGTTGAACAGAGTAGTCAGAGTTCTCTGATGACACCCTCGCGTTGCGAGATAGAGTACGTAGGCTTCTAGCAACTTTGCTCTATCCAGATAAGTTCCTTTCTTCTGTTGGATACTGTCCTGCACTTTTAGACTGGTTCTCTGCGTGGGTCGGGGTGATCCATGACTTGTCCTCTCTTAGTGTGCATTCAGCACTGCATAGTGTGTAGAAGTGCTGCTTTCAAGAAACGAGTGCTAAGGTGTCTCATGTGCGTCCGTTCACTACAGAGACCAACCAACTACTGTCCACAGGGGACCTGGCATAATCCAGGGCCCTCCTTGGCTTCTACAGGGACCTTTCTGACTTGCGTCCTTCCTGTACAACATCCAGAGTAAGACTCACTAAGGTGTGGCTACACTTCCTCTCCCCATGTGACTTCCTTCTACAGCCTTTGTAAGGTGTGCTGTGAGTGGGTGTGAAGAGAGTGCAAGAGAAAGAGAAGGGTAGAGATAGGTAGAAAACAGAAAGAACTCCTATTGGTGCACAGATCCTAAAACAAAAACCCTTTAGTTACATCCAGCTGTGCAATATTTAGGTACACAATATACATACTAGCGACATTAAGTGGCAAAACTTAGGTACTACTTCATTACCACTTTTACTTTAAAGTACAGACTTTTGGAAAGTGTTTAAAGACTAGAAACGCCCGTGGTGGGACACCACAGTGACAATGTAGGTCACAGGTTTCAGAATCTCACCATTTGCCAGCACAATAAAAGCTTGGGGAGTGGTCTCTTCCTTAATACAATGTGGCGCAGGCAGGGCAGGATTTTAGCAGGGATCATGACTGTAAGACAAGTGTTTCTCTTGCTTTATCAAGTGAGTATCATTGTCATTAGTTCCTTACTAGAGATAAGTGAATCGGGTGGCTGAAGAGGTTGGATGCAGCCCTAAGGGCCCTATTACATGGAAAGATTACCATGCGAAAAATCGTTATATCGTTTAAATTCGGGTGATAATATTTCTGTGTGTATGCAGGTAACAATCAAATGACTAACGAAAATTTGTCTATATGTCGTTAAGCCGACCATAAAATCATCGCTAATCGTTCACAAATCTTTTGGCGCATGTACACATCGTTCGTTCGATATTACGATCGTTCATATACCAGTAACCAGTAAATTATCTCCTTAGCTATTTCAGAGGGCGGCATAATGACTTTAATAAAGCACTGTGCACTAACACCTTGTGTGAATGAGAATGTATTGTTCCCAGCTGTACTATGAGTAACATATGGTTTGCATCCTGGTTTGTATTACACCTCTGTCATCAGCTGCTACGGTTAGAGCGAAGGCCAGGTACTTTTTTTTTTCCCTTTTTTTTCATGCAACAAGACATTTTCCTATTCTTAGAGAAGACTGGTATAACGTGAGACAAAGAATACATACATATATATTCATATAATGCAGCTGTGGTTCAGTTTGCAAAAAAAAAACATGCAAAAGCGTGCTCTCACACATCCTATTTGTGTGGCGTTTTAAAGGTCTCCAAAAAAAACCTAGAAAAACTGCCAATGCGGTTTTTTTTTTCATGCGTTTGCATTTTTTCTGGCATTTTTTACTTTATGTGTGAATGATGGTGAATTTGTGGTTTAGCCGTTTTTGAGCGCTGAACTTTTTCTTTCCTCTAACATCACATGATCTAGCCGCTGGACCACAAAAGAAAGCCACACTCTCAGCATGCTGTGTTTTGGCGAAAGAACCTCAAAAACACCAAAGAGGAGAGAAAAAGGTCGCCCTCCAAAAAATGCCATGTGTGTATGGCCGATCATAAACTTCTATTGACTTCCGGCTAACATCTGGCCGCTGGCGTTTTTGCCAAATTTTTGTGTTTTTCCAAGATTTTAAGGCAGTGTGAAACCAGGCAACGTCTGAAATGTGAGTATTAATAGTGAGAGGATAGAGAAGAAATAAGAATCTCCAGGGCAGCCATAGAGGATCAGTAAGTAGAATGAGGTCATAGAAGGAAGGAATATAGGAGGAATGATTCCCACCCTTCACTCTTTTTATACAGGAATCCCGATTTTTCTGTTCCATGCTGCTTATCCCCTTGATGTTGGTGTAAACTATATCCGGCTTCCTTCTTTGGTGAATCCTGACACGACAAAGGTAAAATCACAGTTATATAGTTTTGTAAATTACTTCTATTTAAAAAACAACTCAAATCTTGCAGAACTCCTCAGCTGCTGTATATCCTGCAGGAAGTGATGTATTCTTCCCAGTCTGACACAGTGCTCTCTGCTGCCACTTCTGTCCATGTCAGGAACTGTCCAGAGCAGGAGAGGTTTTCTATAGGGATTTGCTGCTGCTCTGGACAGTTCCTGACATGGACAGAGGTGGCAGCAGAGAGCACTGTGTCAGACAAGAAAGAATACACCACTTTTTGACACCACTTGATTTTAAAGCAACTCTGTACCCACAATCTGACCCCCCCCAAACCAATTGTACCTTCGGATAGCTGCTTTTAATCCAAGATCTGTCCTGGGGTCCGTTCGGCAGGGGATGCAGTTATTGTCATAAAAACAACTTTTAATCCGGCAGCGCTGTGTCTAACAGCCGGGGCTTACATTTGTATATGCATTAGGCTGGCACCACCTCTCCGTCCTTCCTCCCCACCCTTCTTATTATTAGGAATGCTCCAGGAACATTTACTGCTGTTTAAGCTTTGCACAGGTGTATTAACGATCCAGCCCATGTTCAATATACACACAGGTGGGGAATAGGAAGCAATCTGCCTGGAGCATTCCTAATGATGAGGAGGGTGGGGAGAAAGGACAGAGAGGTGGTGGCAGCCTAATGCATATACAAATGTAAGCCCCGGCCGTTAGACACAGCGCTGCCGGATTAAAAGTTGTTTTTATCACTATAACTGCATCACCTACCAAACGGACCCCATGACAGAGCTTGGATTAAAAGCAGCTATCTGAAGGTACAAGTGGTTTGGGGGGGACAGATTGTGGGTACAGAGTCGCTTTAAACAATTTTTTTTCTCTCCAGAGTACCCCTTTAAGGCAGATGAATGTTAACAAGACCCACCAGTTTCAGTGGGATTAGCCATCTTGATAATGTTTATGGGAGCCCCCAACCCTCCCATAGTTGTTTCTTTGTTCTCTATATATTTTGTTTAGGTGCTCATTTGTTTGTAAGGGATCTGATATTCCTTTTTATTCTAAGTGTTACTGGACATGTCAAAAGTTGTGATTGTTCAGGGTCTGGGTATTCCGAACTCCAAATTCTAGAATCAGTGGGAAGAAGCTCTAAGCTAAGTACTTCTCTCCCTGCTTCAGAAGATGGTCTTTATAAACATCTATAGAGTCTGTCTCCTGCAAGAAAAGCCCTTCCCAATGATCAAGGGGGGTCTGAACACTTTGGACATGTCACCAAAACCGATATAAACAGTTTACTATTTCCCCCGCATCTATACCCAACTATTTTTGTTTTTGTTTTTTGGTTGTCCCGCCCTCGCATTCACCTTGTAAGATATGGGGTGTTAAGATCTTCTCACCTCTTTATTTTCTATTTGCAGTTGTTTCTGCAGGTTATCTCGGACTTCTGACAGTTGTTTAAGATCGTCGTCCTGAGACTGATGAATCTAAAGAACAAATGGAAAAAAAAATTCACTACATTATTCATTATTGGCAGAAATGGAGAAAGTGTAACGTCACATAAAAGCAATGCTCACAGCCGGCAGGGAGGAGGACAGCTTCTCAATGAAGGGCAGGAGGCTTTGTGTAGCGTTCAATCCATCCTGGAAAAAACTAAAGCACAAATATTTATGTTTCCTTTACACAACAGTTATTACAAACAACACACATATATATGTGTGTGTGTGTGTGTATATATATATATATATATATATATATATATATATACTAGACAGATAAACAGAAGGGAATGTAGGTAGTATTCAAAGAGACCGTATCACCTTGATTTTTTTCTTACTGGTTTGAACCATATACTATACTATAACATTTATTGATATAGATAGATAGATAGATAGATAGATAGATAGATAGATAGATAGATAGATTAATTATTTATTTATTACATTATTTAGAGCGAGCAGGCTGCGGTTGCACGCTTCATAGTGTGCTGTGGGGAGTTCTGATGCGGGCGCGCACGGATGAGCCCGCATCAGAACTCTGCGGGGCTAAAGATCATCTGGCATTCCAGCCGGATCACGGATGGTCTCTTACGATGTGTGAACATAGCCTTATAGGGGTATTCCAGAGAAGTAAAATATTCTCAAATCAACTGGTGC
The DNA here is from genome assembly GCF_027789765.1 of Dendropsophus ebraccatus. Classification (NCBI taxonomy): domain Eukaryota; kingdom Metazoa; phylum Chordata; class Amphibia; order Anura; family Hylidae; genus Dendropsophus; species Dendropsophus ebraccatus. The sequence goes on from NC_091458.1 coordinate 150,287,390, forward strand.
TAAAAGTAAAATAGATTTCTAAATAACTTCTATTTACACATCTCCAGTCTTCCAGTCTAGTTCCTGACATGGACAGAGGTGGCAGCAGAGAGCACTGTGTCAGACTGGAGAGAATATACCACTTCCTGCAGGACATACAGCAGCTGATAAGTACTGGAAGACTGGAGATTTTTAAATAGAGGTAAATCTCTGGAGTTCCCCTTTAAGAACATATAAGAAATAATTGGCCAGCACACAAAGGGAGCTGCCAGCAGTGGATCTTGATGATTATGCTAGCCTGAGTGCACTAAGGGTGGAAGAACATTCCTCATATAACCATCTCATTGACAGCTTAATGCGTAAGTGCTGGTATTTCTGGAGCCCATACTGGATACTGAGTGAATTGAGATGTTGAAAAGATCTTTTTTACATTCTTTTTTATTTGCATATCATTAACATGTCTATCGATCTTGTGATTTCAATAATTCCACAACTTGGGAAATGGAGGATGATTTACACTTGTAAAAGCCTCCTGCAGAATGATGGACAGCCGGCTCACATTGAAATCCAGCACAGCCGAAGATAAGATCAATAAAGATTATTTTTCCGGAAAATTCCAGATCACACAGCAAAGTGAAACAGACCTATTGGTTTCCCACTAAGTAGGTATCTGAAAACTAGAAGAACGGATATATGTATATACAGTGGTTTGCAATAAATTAGAATATGAACAAGAAATATATATCTTTTTTTTTCAGTAATTGAATTCAAAAAGTGACCTCATACTGTATATTCTATAGAGTCATTACATACAGAGTGAACTTTTTCAAGCTGTTAAAGTTAACGATTATGGACTACAAATGAAAAGTCTGCACAGTAAATGCCCTCAATACTTGGTCGGGGCACCTTTTGCTTTAAAGACGGTACAATGCAGCAATGTGGCGTGGAGGTGATTAGCTGATGGCGCTGCAGAGGTGTTATTGAAGCCCAGGTTACTTTGATAGCGGCCTTCAGCTCATCTGCATTGTTGGGTCTGGTGTCTTTCATCTGCCTTTTGACAATACCCCATAAATTCTCTAATTAAGGTCTGGCGAGTTTGCTGGCCAATCAAGCCCAGTGATGCTGTGGTTAGTAAACCAGGGATTGGTACTTTTGGCCGTGTGGACAGGTGCCAAATCCTGCTGGAAGATGAAAATTCCATCTCCAAAAATCTTTTCAGTACAGGGAAGCATGAAGGGCTCTAGAATGTCCTGGTAGACGGCAGCGTTGACTTTGGTGTTGATGAAACCCAGTGACCCTACACCAGCGGATGACATGGCTCCCCAAACCATCACTGATTGCGGATACTTCACACTAGACCTCAAGCAGCTTGGATTGTGCCTCTCCACTCTTCCTCTAGACTCTGGGACCGAGATTTCCAAATGAAATGCAAAATTTACTTTTATCTAAAATCAGCCCTTTAGGGTGGTATTACACGGAACGATAATCGGCCGAATCGGGCCAATTCGGCCGATTATCGCTCCGTGTAATAAATGCAACGATCAGCCGATGACAACGATCATCGGCTGATCGTTGATATAGGTTAGACCCTATTTTAGTCGGGCGACGACCGCGCACCGCTGCGTGTAATAGCGGTGCGTGGCCGGCGACTAACGATATACATTACCCATCCACGTTCCAGGGCTGCTCCTGCCGTCCGCTTCTCCCTGCGTCCCGCGCGCGCTCTAGCGTCACAGAGGCCTGTCAGCTGATAGGCCGCTCAGCCAATCACAGGCCGTGGCGGTCCCGGCCTGTGATTGGCTGAGCGGCCTACCAGCTGACAGGCTGCTGTAACGCTAGAGAGCGCGCGGGACCCCCGGGAGAAGCGGACGCAGGAGCAGCCCTGGAACGTGGATGGGTAATGTATGCCAGTTTAGCAAGGGCTGCAAGGACATTGGTAACGATGTCCTTGCAGCTTATGTCAAACGATTATCGGGCCGTGTAATAGGTCCAGTAAACGAGCAACGATCTAGCAGATCGCTGCTCATTTACAGGTATTATCGGGCCCTGCTCGGCCCGTGTAATACCACCCTTAGACCACTGATCACCAGTCCAGTTCTTCTCTCCTTGGCCCAGATAAGACCCTTCTGGCGTTGTTTCTTGGTCAGGAGTGACACATGGCATGCAAGACTTGTAGCCCATGTCTTGCAGACGTCTGGATGTGGTGGCTTTTGAAGCACTGACTCCAGCAGCAATCCACTCTTTGTGAATCTCTCCCAAATTTTTGAATATCATTTTCTTTACAATCCTGTTAAGACTGCGGTTCTCCCGGTTGCTTGTGCACCTTTTTCTACCACATTTTTTCCTTCCACTCAACTTTCTATTAATATGGTTTGATCCAGCACTCTGAGAACAGCCAGCTTCTTTAGCAATGAACTTTTGTGGCTTACCCTCCTTGTGAAGTGTGTGAATGACTGCCTTCTGGACATCTGTCAAGTCAGCAGTCTTCCCATGATTGTGTTGCATACTGAACCAGACTAAGGGACCTTTTATAACACATAGGAAGCCACTGCAGGTGTTTTAAGTTAATTATTCTAATTTTCTGAAATACTGACTTTTGGGTTTTTCTTGGCTGTAATCCATAATCATCAACTGTAACAGAAATAAACGCTAGAAAAAGTTCACTCTGTATGTAATGATTCTATAGAATATATGAGGCAACTTTTTGAACTGAAGTTTTTGTTGATATTCTAATTTATTGCAAACCACTGCACATGCCAGTGCCAGTTTTGGTTTAAACCCCGAGTGGATTAACTTGGGACGTGTATTTAAAATCTAAAATAGAAAAGGGATTTTTTATTTTTTGGAGGGGTGATTCCAATTTTTAAAATATCCATTGGCGCCATCTTTAGGTACATAGGACTTTTTATTGTTTGTTTTTTTTCGGAAGTCCGGTGTCGTTTTTTTATTTTTTATTTTATAGCGTTCACCGTGTAGGGTAAATAATGAAATAATATTAGCATCCATGTTTTTACGGTTGCAGCGATACCAGATACGCGTATTTTTTATTATTTATGTTATATAAAAATTATTTTTTAAGGGGAAATTGTGTAGTATTTTGGGGGGAAGGGGATCTTTATAGTTAATGTAATAAAATAATATTTTCCCAATTTTAAATTTTTACTTTCTTAGTCCCACAATGATACTTTGAAATGCAATTTTCCAATGGTCATTTCTGATTCCAGTGTAAAACCCCGTCAAAATAACATTGATAGGTGACCTAACTGGCTTTGCCAGAGACAGAGACAGATAGGCACAAATCCATGGCATACTTAGGGGCCATCATAAGACCCCCTGCTGCCATAGAAAATAATCTGCATCCCAGCCATTGCGTCACCCCGATGCTGACAGGATAACTAAAGTCCAGAAACCACTTAAATGCCACAATCACAGTTTGACCGCAGCATCTAAGGGGTTAAACTACAAGGATGGAAGGTTTTTCTGCTCTTGATGGTTAGAGCCCGTTAGTCCCCGTTGTCATGCAGCATCCACATTCCCATTGTATTCTGCACAGGACACCAGTGCCAGGCTACTTTGGCACTTTGTGGCCCCAGTTGATATGAAAGAAAACATTTTTTTGGTGAACAACCCCTTTAAGGGTTTATACCACCATTCATCCTTATAACAAGCCAGGAGATGGTGCTTAGCTAAGCATTTTTCTCCGCAGCCCATTGCTCTCCCCCTCTCACTACAAGAGACAGGCTCCATAGACTTACTATATAATCTGTCTCCTGCAACAAGGCAAGAAGAGCAGTAAGCAAGAGAGATAAGCACTTAGCTGAGCGCTTCTTCCGCTTTTCTCTAGCAATCAGCAGGGGTCTGAACCCCTAGTCCCTGACCTGTCAAAGCTCTCAGTATGTCTCTGTAACATTTCAAAAGTTTCCTCAAAGGACAGGGACAATTTGACCTGTTTTCCAATGAAAATAACAATACAAATAAAAACTTAACAATAATAATAATGTGTTAGATATATATACAAAAGGACGCTGACTGGCCTAGGGTGTTCACCAGTCAAGGAAACCACCCAAGCAAGGTATCCATCCACAGACAGCTGTTTCGGGGTATTTGCCCCTCATCAGTGTGGAGTAGGATTCTGGCTAGTAGGAGCAATGCCTAGTAAGGACATTGCTCAGGGGGCAATGTCCTAGAATACACTGAAGTTGAGACACGTGATGGTGTCTCTGCAATGTTTTGGTTGATCTCCCTGAGGTCAACCAGAGTCCTTTTGCATGCACTTACTAGCATTACTACCACTAGCCAGAAACCTACTCCACACTGATGAGGGGCAAATACCCTGAAACAGCTGTCTGTGGATGGATACCTTGCTTGGGTGGTTTCCTTGACTGGAGACATTCCTTGGCTTGGGTGTTCCTTCCAGGAGGAAGGTCTGGCTAGCTCACTGACGTCGAGACACGTGATGGTGTCTCTGCACTGTTTCTTGCATATTAGACTATATAGACTATATATATAGTCACCTACAGCAATGAAATGTATAGATACATACTTGCGTTGGGCATGGAAAGCTTTGATGAGACACTCCAAGACGTCGGGGCCTTGTTTAACTTGCAGCTCCCCTAATTTGAGAAGGTACTGTGAAGAAATGATAAAAGAAGAAGAACAAGGTCATAGAGCTTGTCTGCAAGATTCCCAGATAGAATGACTTGTCTTATTAGTACCTCACATAAGTGAAGCTGGAAGAGCTTTTTCTCCCTGTCGGCGTCCTCTGTACAGTCAGACTCTATTCGGGAACCTCCTGAGCGAGCTTTCTTTGTCCTATGGGGAACACAGAGCATACTAAGGCTAGGTTCACACCCAGTAATATAAAAGCTAAATATGACCTTAAAGGGGTTTTTCACATATTTTTTTTTTCTTTCAAATCCACTGGTGTCAGAAAGTGCCAGAGATTTGTAATTTATTTTAATAAAAAAATCTCAAGTCTTTCAGTACTTATCAGCTGCTGTATGTACTGCAGGAAGGTGTGTATTCTTTCCAGTCTGAAACAATGCTCTCTGCTGCCACCTCTGTCCATGTCAGGAACTGTCCAGAGCAGAAGAGGTTTTCTATAGGGATTTGCTACTACTCTGGACAGTTCCTGACATGGACAGCAGTTCCTGACATGGACAGGGAAGAGAAAAAGTGAGTCCTAGAGCTAGGCACCCCAGAACTGTCCCTGTCAGAACCAATTCGGCAAGACAGAGCAAAGTCAGAGATCAGAGGATCAAAATAGCAAAAAGTGAACACTAGCCAAATCTAAAAAGACTTGGTGGGAAAGAAAGACAATGGTGAGGGGATCAGTGAATTACACCTATGTTAACCGTCTGCAGCCCAGAACAAGGTCAGCTAACAGACGGGTGTGGAGCAGTGGCGGATTAAATGTACCCTGGGCCCCGGGCTGTCCACCCAACCTGCCCCCCCCGGTCAATCCGCCCACATTATAATCCACTACTGCCCCCCTCCCCCATGCTGTCCCCAATAAAACTGCCTGCCTCCCCTCCCTGCTGGCCCCAATAAACATAATGTTTGGTCCCTTGCTGCACAGAGGATGTCAGGAGAGTAGGGGGCTGATCTTATAGGGGAGGTCACAGCAGCACAAAGGATGTCAGGAGAGGAGGGTGCTGATCTTATAGGGGAGGTCACAGCAGCACAGGGGATGTCAGGAGAGGAGGGTGCTGATCTTATAGGAGAGGTCACAGCAGCACAGAGGATGTCAGGAGAGGAGGGTGCTGATCTTATAGGGGAGGTTGCAGGGTCACAGCAGCACAGAGGATGTCAGGAGAGGAGGGTGCTGATCTTATAGGGGAGGTTGCAGCAGCACAGGGGATGTCAGGAGAGGAGGGTGCTGATCTTATAGGAGAGGTCACAGCAGCACAGAGGATGTCAGGAGAGGAGGGTGCTGATCTTATAGGGGAGGTTGCAGGGTCACAGCAGCACAGAGGATGTCAGGAGAGGAGGGTGCTAAGTCTATAGGAGATGGTCCCCCTCTTCCCCCCTTATAGATGGTCCAGATAACACAAAAAAAAACACAAAAAAAAAAAAAACACAACTCACCTGCCATCCGTTCTCCCGTCGAGCCTCTCGCCTCCTGGTCTGTCCCCAGCTGATGCGCGGCTGCCGGGGGTGTCCTGTCCTATCCCGGCAGCGCGCGCATCAGAGAGCTCCCCGTGCGCTGGAAGTCACAGCCACAGGCGCACGGGGACCTCTCTGATGCGGGGACAGTACAAGAGAGTCAGTGGCGGATTCTAATGTGATTCAAACCGCCCCCATTATAATCTGCCACTGGTGTGGAGTCAACAGCACATCCTCCACTGCACACGGTGTCTGACTGGGGTATCTGGGGCCCACCATAGGAAATGATCCTGGGGATTCACCAATGAAGAACCAGTGAGAAACAGCAGGTCAGTCAGTATTTGTGCAGGTTCTAAAGCCGGGGGCCCACCAGAGGATCCTCTAGTGCATGGGTCTCCAAACTGCGGATCTCCAGCTGTTGCAAAACTACATTTCCCATCATGCCTGGACAGCCAAATCCAAAGCTTTAGCTATCCAGGCATGATGGGAGTTGTGGTTTCGCAACAGCTGGAGGGCTGCATGCTCTAGTGGGCTAGTCCAACACTGCAAACCACGGATAGAGGCTGGCACTAAAGCTTGCATGGGCACGGACGTTACATAGATATATTACATTATAATATCAGACAGACAGAAATCCCTTTCTTACAAAAAAATGGGTCTTTTCCTGCCTGTCCCAACCACATAGTAATCCCCCTATAAGCAGTAATCTTACATTCTTATCTCGCATTCCTTCCAGCTTCTGTCCGCCTGTTTTCTCAGCTCCTGAAGTGATATATAAAAAGCGGTTAGGCAGCCAAAAAAAAAAAAAAACATAAAAAACAGCACCTTACAATTCAACAGGAAAAAAAGATGCCAACTCACTATCCGTCCATCTTTTATGTCTCCGCGTAGCAACGAGTCCAAAGGAAAAGAGAGGATGCTGTTGAGGTTGTGTATCTACCAAAAATGCAACAAAGGGTTAAAGGAAGGCGCACGCTTACTTTTCTTTCTGCACTGCTGCATAGAAAACAATTGTCTATACTGTTCCACATCTTGAGCTTTGTGCTTAAAATTGCAAATCTGCTGACATCAGCAGAATGTGCAAAGGGGCCTTAGAAAAGTATGACATATCCAGCCAACAGCTGTGGCTTCCCTCAGCAACCAAAAAAAAAAGAGAACACGAGGGGGGGGGTTACATTGAAGAATCAGTAGGATAGGGCGGGATATTTAAAAGAATTTTTTTTTTTACTTAAAGTGTAAGTGTATATCACTCTGCCTTCCAGAGTCTTCCTTGATTTATGACTTTTTTTTACTTTTTTTCCTTTGCTTTTACGTTTGCAGCACTTTGCCTTTTTAACCGGCTCACACTCCGGCGTTTGTCCGCATCCTCCCACAAGTTCTCTGGGTGTTTCCTTTTAATTGGAGCCATATGAAGAGGGAAATGTGCTGTCAGGGCCGCAGTTACATCCAGGGGTGGGGAGCTAATGGCCGAGATTCATAATAAGAGCTGTGCGGTTATAGTACACTCACCATGTTACCAAAGAGCGCACCCAGCTCCCTAGAGAGGACGGACAAGTTCAGGAAGCCGGTGGTAAGTTCGTGGTTGTTGGATGAGAGCTGGTTGGAACCCAAAGACTGCAAAGCTTCCACAAAGCTCTCCTGAGCTTCCACAAAAGCTGGAGGTGGAGGAGAAAGATGATGTGAGATGAAGGCAAAGAAGAAGGGGGCAGGGGTCTCCCTTGCCTTGGACTGTTCAATTCTAGAATATGCCACCACTATCTAACCATCAAATTTTGATGACTCCTATTCATGCCTGGGGTTCTAATGTAGGGATGGGAAACTTCTGAGGGGAAACTCCTCCACATACCCTTAGTATATTCTGGGAGCCAAGACGTTGTGGCTTGCGGCCTGGCCCAGATACCCTTAAAGGACTCTCATTTTCCTGGGTTGTGGTTCAATATCTATCTATTTCACAAAGAGTGACTCTACATATACCACCATATCTCCATTGTAACATCAGTGACCCATCTCTGGCAGTCCGCTATATGGAAAGATATTAAAGTGACACTGTCCCCCCCTATTTGCATTTTGACTGCTCTCCACAGGTGTAAAGGGTAAATGTTCCAGCTTTCATTACTTATTTTATATTATACCTCATGGTGCTTGTTCTGGTAAAAAGTTGTTTTTATCACCTGTGGATTGGTATATGTGGGCTGGATTGGGATATGTGCCACATTGATCCACATCCACATCCCCACCCCATCCGTGACATCATTTCCGCATAGGCCCTGCCCCCTCAGCAGCCATTGGAAGGGCCAGCCTAAAGCTCTAGGCCCCACCCCCCTAGATTGTCTCACACCAATGGGCGCTGAGGGGCGTGGGCCTATGCGGTGATGACGTCAAGGATGGAGGCGGGGCGATTTGGCACATAGGGAGCGAGGCCCCGTCCACATATACCAATCCACAGGTGATAAAAGCAACTTTTTACCAGAACAAGCAAAATAAGTAATGAAAGCTGTAACATTTACCCTTTACACCTGTGGAGAGCAGTCAAAATGCAAATAGGGGGTGACAGTGTCACTTTAAGCATAAAGAAACTGTTTAAGTTATATACTTCTTATGCAAGTAAAAGTCACTGTTGCACCTCAGGCAGCAGTAATAGCCCCAGGGGCAACTACAAGTAGCATCATCACCAAACACCTAGGTGCAGTCCCTCTCTAAAACCTCTGTGGCAGTATTTACCTCAGGAAGAGGGTTATTACCACTCGGCCTGTGACAGGATATATCTTCATTTATTCATCATAACCTCCATCCTCCCTGAGATCCCCTCGCTCCAGGCTGCTACACGTACACATTATACAAATGTCAACTTAACCACCAAAATCAGGGTTCCTCAACTGGCGAACCAGCTGCCCGGACCCCTGCTGCTAGCTGCGCTCTGCACAGTAATTAGGAGCGCTCAGAGTTACCGTGCAGCAACACTAACAGAGAGAGAGCCATCCCCAGGTGAGTATAAGTGTTTTTTTTTTTTTATGTTATATGGGAGGGGGAGAGCGCACGGGGGCCTATATACTACAGGGGGAGAGAGCAGAGGGGGGCTAAATACTACAAGGGGAGAGCACACAGCTGGGCTATATACTAAAGGGGGAGTGCGCACAGGGGGGTTATATACTACAGGGGGAGAGCGCACAGGGGGGCTATATACTACAGGGGGAGAGCGCACAGGGGGGCTATATACTACAGGGGGAGAGTGCACAGGGGGGCTATATACTACAGGGGGAGAGCACACAGCAGGGCTATATACTACTGGGGGAGAGTGCACAGGGGGGCTATATACTACAGGAGGAGATTGCACAGGGGGGCTATATACTACAGGAGGAGAGTGCACAGGGGGGCTATATACTACAGGGGGAGAGCACACAGCGGGGATATATACTACAGGGAGAGAGTGCACAGGGGGGCTATATACTACAGGGGGAGAGCGCACAGGGGGGCTATACACTACAGGGGGAGAGTGCACAGGGGAACTATATACTACAGGGGGAGAGCACACAGCGGGGCTATATATTACAGGGGGAGAGCGCACAGGGGGACTATATACTACTGGGGGAGAGCGCACAGGGGAGCTATATACTACAGGGGGAGAGCGCACAGGGGGGCTATATACTACAGGGGGAGAGAGCACAGGGGGGCTATATACTACAGGGGGAGAGAGCACAGGGGGGCTATATACTACAGGGGGAGAGTGCACAGGGGGGCTATATACTACAGGGGGAGCGCACACAGCGGGACTATATACTACAGGGGGAGAGCGCACGGGGGCCTATATACTACAGGGGGAGAGAGCAGAGGGGGGCTAAATACTACAAGGGGAGAGCACACAGCGGGGCTATATACTAAAGGGGGAGTGCGCACAGCGGGGCTATATATTACAGGGGGAGAGCGCACAGGGGGACTATATACTACTGGGGGAGAGCGCACAGGGGAGCTATATACTACAGGGGGAGAGCGCACAGGGGGGCTATATACTACAGGGGGAGAGAGCACAGGGGGGCTATATACTACAGGGGGAGAGAGCACAGGGGGGCTATATACTACAGGGGGAGAGTGCACAGGGGGGCTATATACTACAGGGGGAGCGCACACAGCGGGACTATATACTACAGGGGGAGAGCGCACAAGGCGCTATATACTACGGGGGAAGAGCGCATAGGGGGGCTATATACTACTGGGGGAGAGCACACAGGGGGGCTGTATACTACATGGGAAGAGCGCACGGGGGGCTGTATACTACTGGGGGAGAGCACAGGTGGCTATATACTACAGGGGGAGAGAGCATAGGTGGGCTATATACTACTGGGGGAGAGCGCACAGGAGGGCTATATACTACTGGGGGAGAGCGCACAGAGGGGCTATATACAACTGGGGGAGAGCGCACGGGGGGGCTATATACTACTGGAGGAGAGCACACAGGGGCATCAATTCTGTATGTAAATAGTTCAACAACCTTTGTGAAAAGTTAACAAAACACATTTACTACTGATGTTCAGCTCGGACCTTCACCTGACAATAGACCCCAGTAAGTGGACCTTCACTAAAAATTGTTGAGTACCCCTGCCCTATATCATACGACCTGCAATGGGTCTGCCGGCTTCGTATTACACTATGGTAGTCAGCCAGTATTCTTGGCTAATCCAAGCTTGCGTGTTTAAGCAGGAGAAGGAGGCCAACAGTCGTCTTACTTCTGCCCCAGTCATGTCGTGGATACTGGGAATCATTTTGTAAGAATTTTGGCAGAAGAACAAGGTGTAATAAAAACAATGATCTGCACTCCCACAAAAACTGCTTCCATTATACTTACAGAGACCTGAAGTACAGATGGATCTCACACTCTTCCGGATCCTGCCCAGAACCTGGAGGTCTGTCTCTAAGCTCTGTCAGTAAAAGATCAAACGTGAAAAAATATCATCAGTACGGAAGGTAATTGTGAGGTATTGAAAAGACACAAAAGTGCTAAAGCTTTATGGCTAGAGCTTTATGGCTTATCACGCTAACATTGCCATACAACTTGTGCACCTCTTCTTTTTAGGGTTATATGGGAATGGGTGGGATCTGACTCGCTGGAAGCTCCTGTTGCAGCCTAAGGTCTTATTCACACGTTCCGTATTATGTCCGCAACTACCTACTTGAGTTATTGACCATTGATTTCTATAGTTCTGTTAACACTATCAGTAGATTACGAGTATGCAATCTGATCCGCAAAAACAAAAAGGACATGTTCTAGTACTGACCCATATTTTTTTTTGCGGATTCCCAAATAGAAGTCAATGGGAGCCGCTTTTTTTTCTACGGATTATAACCTTTCGGCATTCATATTGTCCACAAAACTGATTTTTTTTTTTTTCAGAAGAAATAACCACATTCCTTCAGCTCTCTTTAAAATTCATACATTTATTGTTGCAAATCTTTAAAATTACCGACACGTTTCGAACCTAGCTGGTTCTTATTTATGATATCTGGATCTGGATTGATAAAGAATGAACATTCATCTTGGGATCACCATAGAGTAAATAGACTCCTAGGGACCATCTCTGTGGGAGAAGCGTGTGGATGACGGTGATTCCAGGTCACTTTAATTCTTGAGCATATTGGAGGCATATAAGGGGAACACAAGCAGCTTGTGTACAGTCTTGTAAGTGGCACATGTGCTGTATTTTTTAACACACATCTTACTCAGCGCTCCTGTGCATTTTTTGCTCCGGCGCCCGGTTCCCGGCTGCTTTCGGGTGTCTGACGCGGGCCCGAGACGTGATGTCTCAGGTCCGCTCAGCCACTCAGTGAAGGGGGCGGGATCCGTTTCAAGTCCGCTCAGATCCCGCCTCTGTCACTGAATGGCTGAGCGGACCTGAGAAGTCACGTCTCGGGCCCGCGTCAGACACCAGGAAGTGGCCAGGCACCGGAGCGCCACGATGCGGGACCCGCCGCTGGAGCCAGGGAGCTGAGTGAACGTCTTTTCCCTCAGCCACCTCCTCCCCGGTCCCAGCGAAAAAGTGACCCCACGCTGGAGTACCCCTTTAACCTATAGGGAAAAGTCTACAATTCTTAGGCGACAGAAAAATGAAATTGCAAAATCATAACAATGCAAAGATATGTATTTATTAACACCATGGCCCTCATAAGGATCCTACAATCTGCCATTCCAAAAAAAAAAAAAAACACTTATTCAACTATAAGCCCTGTTCACACTATGGAATCGGCGCCGAGATTCTATGCAGAATCCCCCTGCGCTGACTCCTGTCTTCCATCAGTTTGAATGGGAGGGCTGGCATGCCTCTCCGCTCAAAGAATTGAGGGGGGGGGGATTCCACACAGAATTGAGGGGCTGATTTTGTAGTGTGAACAGGGCCTTATTGGGGGAAACTCGACTAAAAATGCAGGATATGTCACACAGGTGTCAATGCCTAATAAATGGCACAAGTCGCTATATGCAGAGTTTCTCAGACCAGGTCTCTTATACAGGTAAGTAGACTCCTGAACATGCCGGACTGTAAAATCTCATGGCTGAATGTAACTACCTGTATTTATGGATCTAACTCGCTCCCTCCCTAGCCAGGAGTCTCTCTGCCATAGTTCACAGTACGGTTGTGTCAATGTCGCTACATTAAATGAAGTCCAACGATTATGGGACCGAGAGGGTAACATAGTAACACACATAGTTAATAAAGTATAAAAAAAAAGACAAGAGTCCATCAAGTAAGTGCAAAAGTTTGCGACTTCTCTGGATTGACATATCCCAGGGACACTGTGTGTTACTATGTGATGCCTTGTAAGACTGTAATAAGCAAAGCAGAGGTATGTAAGGAGTTATATGAGGGGAGGGGGATGGGAGCAAGGGAACTATTTGATAGCCACTGGCATGCGGAAATAAACCCCCCCTTTTATTTTTTTTTTAATGACTTTAGAGCCGAACACACCCTCCTCACCTCCAAGGTGTGACATAATGACACCAAAGGGGACACCGCAACCAAAACAAAGACATGCAAGAAACAAAGCACTGTATGAAGAATACGGAGCAAATAAAAGGTGAACGCGCGCACGTATATAACTATATAGAGGATATACTGGCATCGCACCCACCTCCTCCAGGGCGCTCACTCCCTGTCTGCACCTCTGGACTCTACCCAGGATATTAGGTAATGGACCCTGGAGATGTTCTGCACAGACCTCCTTGAAAAGTGTCATCGGCGTGTTATCCGGCATGGTGGCCAGCTTCTTCAGGGAACAGAGATACTCAGCATTGGGCACAGTCCCCTCAGGATCCGCACAGAGCTCACACAGCCCCAGGACACTGTGCACCCTGTGCGGTGACTCTCCACATTCCTTGCAGATGTTCTGTGTCCCTGATCTCAGCTAGAGACTCCCTGAAGTTTCATTCTGAGCCTAGAATCACTTTCTCTTATGTAGAAGGCTTTTGTGTCTAATCCAGATGATGTTGCCTCCCTAGGTGCGGATTAGCTGCGCACCCATCAATAGGAATGTCTTACAGAGTGACTTCACAGGAGAAGGGGGGTCTCCTTTCTGTTTCTCCTTACTTCTCCCCCCTCCTCCTCCTCCTTCCCTCCTCTCCCCAGGCCTAGCCCAGTCACATGACCAGTCGGTGTAAGGAGCAGAGTCTGAGCATGTTCTCGCACTTCTGTAAATGCATCCTTCAAGTGTGTGACCTGTGCTGTCTGCTTACCTGAGAGGCCTCCCAGCTGCCGGCACGTATATCACAGCCGCCAGATCTTCAAGGATTTGTTATTTTACTGGTCACCTTTTAGTTACGGTAGTATTAAGTATATTTTATTAGTTAAAATTTAGGTAAATATTTTACTCAGTAAATTTTTATTAAAGTTTTCAAGATAACAAAGAAGGTAAGCAGGGCAAGACACAGAGAAGGGATTTCTCCTAACACAGAGGAGATACATCAATACATAGGGATCTTAAAGAGTATGGTTAAAGAAGAAGTCCGGCGGATTATAAAATGCAGCAGCCGGCAGGAGGGAAATTAATTACAAGTACTAACTTAGCTTTCTCTGTGCCCGCGGTGAGTGGTGGGAACGGCCGCAGGGCCCCCGACGGTATCTCCAGAGCTGACACGTCATGATCCGAGTAATGATGTTAGGATTGGGACAGGGAGACACAAGGACAGGTGAGCCCAAAGCTGGCACCTGCCCCTCTGTCCCTACCTACTTGCCTCAGATGCTCTAGCAGCAAACGGACAACTTAGAGGCAGTCCCTGATCATACTAAAGTGGATACACAGAACAATACAAGACAATACACACAATAAGGAAAAGTCAGAAAACCAAGTCAAAACCAGACGAGCAATGAAGTACCAAGTCGTGTCCAAGGGGATAGTCAAATAGTCAAAACCAGAGGTCAGGTAACCAGAATATAAAATGCAGGGAACGCTAGCTCAAGTATCACCAGACAAGCCAGGAACTTTCACAGGCAAAGCATAGCAGGCTGGCTAGGAATTTATAGCACTTAGGGCCCTATTCCACCGGACGATTATCATTCCTATAATTGTTAACGATTAACTATCTCAAACGACCGCTATTGCGAAAGACCTGAAAACGTTCACTCATTTCCATGAAACGATAATCGTTACTTACGATCGTATTTGTGATCGTTTTTTTTCTTCGCTATTGCGTTCGTAACTACTGCGAACGATTGAACGACGTCTTATTCAATGTGAACGATTTGCAAACGTTTTGCGAACGAGCAACGATAAAAATAGTTCCAGGTCTTATAAAGCGATGAACGATTTCTCGTTCGGTCGTTAATCGTTAACTGCATTTCAACCGAACGATTATCGTTTAGATTCGAACAATTTAACGATAATCTGAACGATAATCGTCCGGTGGAATAGGGCCCTTAGCCTCCCAGTACTGACCGCTGACTGGCAGTGTCAGCTATCAATTACAATGAACCAAATCCAACACACCTAGTGTCGATCGACCGGGGGCGGTGAAACCCCGGCTACGGCAACACAAATCAAAAGCGCCGCAGTGCCATCATAGCAGGCTGGGTGCTAGGGACGCCATTGGCGCGCCCCTAACAACCGGCCTTGCACATTACCAAGGATGCCTTCTGCGTTTCTAGGAGCCCAAAGGAGGACTCCTAACACAACCCCCCTCCCCTTGAGGAGGGGCCTCTGGACCCTTACCAGTACCACCAGGTTTAGCTGGATGTTCCAAATGAAATTTTTTTATCAGGTCAGGGGCATGGAGATCCCGTGCAGTCACCCAAGTGCGCTCCTCTGGGCCATACCCCTTCCAGTGTACCAGATACTGAATGGTCCTGCAGATTCTTCTTGAGTATAAAATTCTTTCTATCTCGTATTCCAACTCACCCTGGACTACAACTGGGAGGGGGGGAGGGCAAGTGACTGTAGGAGGAGTGTATTTTTTTAGTAGGCTCCTAACAGATGAACTGGCTTCTCCAGTCACTGATTGACATCATCCAACTCGGAGAAAAATGCCTTCTGGTGGAGGTCCCGAGACTCACCGGGGCACGGGGAGAGGTAAGTTTATACTCCTGATCAAATTCTGCCCCTGCCGGCTGACAGATTTAAAAAACAGCCGGACTTCTCCTTTGATCAACACAACACAATAGTTTACCTATTTGAAGAGTTATCAAAACGGACGAAGAATCCGAATACAATAAAAAGTAATAGAAACATAAGGAAAACTAATGAAAAACAAATATATAATTAGCATTTGTCAACAACATGGAGAAAAGAAAGTCAAAAAGATATATTTCCATACCTCAGTACCAAGGTATTAAGATAGCGTTGTCATCAAAAGAAAAAAAAAAGATAGCCTAAGTGAGAAAGCAAATAAAAAAACAGAAGAACGAAGTTAAGCGATCAAGGAACAATAAACTACAACTCCCGTCAAGCCATACATACTACAAATCCCATGAGCAATCACAGACCATGTACTTGCTGTGGCCCAGGGTGCTTAGGTGGTATATAGCAGGTGGGCTCTGGTGGTTTCTCTGGGGCACTTGTTATGGTGGCCAGGGGTGGCATTACCCACCCCCGGACACACTGGCACTGGGCTTTGTAAAGGGGACCACAAGGAGTCTAGCACTTAATGAACAGCTTTACTGAGGAACTTCAATGCAATACAAGGTGATAGAGTAAAAGGCTTGCTGGGTGCAGATGCAGGTGTAGGTTGTGCTTGAGATAGTGACTTATAGAAGTAAGAAGTAGATAAGTATAGCTTGACTGAAGATAGTTAGGGAACCTTGCCTAGTTAGTACAGTAATCTGCCAGGATAGTGTAGAGAGGGACTTTAGTGTTGCTGAAGAAATCCTCATACTCATGGTTAGAAGAGAAGGACGGAATAGAAGACCGCCTTTTACTAAACTAGCCAAAAGACTGTCAGGTTTAGTAGTAGGAATCCCAGGCTTGAACTACTGGACGAAGCTAACCCCTCAAGATTACCCAAGGAGGTCGAGCAGGAACCAGTGGGATACTTCTGCTTAGGCCCTTTGTCCCACTGAGGATCAATTGACTTGGTAAACTGTCCTGACTGTTAAGAAGAATCCAAGGTGCAGGCAGGGTTGACCCAGTTGACAGCGGACAGGTGGACATGCACCCCGGAGGTCGGTGGCTGGCATACCCTTTGGAGCACCTCCCTTTGTTATGGTGTGAGACAGTTAAAAAATGACTGTTCCATAAGTAAAATACAGCACTCTGATTGACAGAGCGAAGAGCCATTGGCTCTCCACCCTGCTAATTATTATTTTGGCTGAAGGCAGCATTATGCCCAGAGCCACAAAGGGCTGCTGTCTACCCCTAGCCTCCAGCACTTGCCGAGCCAGGAGGAAGGGAAGGCGCTGGTTGACTGGGCGAGTTTTGTTTTTATATTACAGATAGACGATACTACCAGTACTTATGTGTAAATTATCTTTTTTGAGGTTTAGGCGTTTTTGTGTGCTGAACTTTTTTTCTCTTTCATCACATGACCTAGCTGTTGAAGCACAAAAGGTGACAAAAAAAAGCTGAAAAAAAAATAAAAAGCCATTTGCACAGCAATGACATTTTTGAGACAATGAGAACAATCCCACTAAAGTCTATGGGAGAAAAAATGCCACAGTTTGCCAAAAAAACGCCACAGCCTCAGCATGCTGCATTTTGGAAAAACTGTGAGGGTCAAAAAACGTCAGAAAGGTCAGAAAAACGCTATGTGTGTAAGGCAGATCATAAACTTCCATTGACTTCCAGCTTACACCTGGCCGCTGACGTTTTTTGCACAAAAAAAAAAAAAAAACCTCCATGGCATTTTTTTGGCTGGTTTTTTTTCAAAGATTTTAAGCCAGTATGAAGGTAGCCTAACTTTTAGGCTATGTTCCTACACAGTATTTTACTCAGTATTTTACTCAACCAAAACCAGAAGTGGACTGAAAACACAGAAAGTGGATGGCTGCCATTCAAGGGCCAATTCACACTGAGTAAAATCAGTGTAACTCTCCACTGCGGAATCCCACTGGCCTCAGTGTCCTGCAGTGTCTGTATGGGAGGGTGCGCGTGTGGTATCCCACCATGGGTGTTGCTGTTAGTTACACCCTTCGTAAAAGCCTTTACTTATTTTATATAAGTGGTGATGAGTAGTGATAAAGTTTCGCCATTAGATGTCGCTGTTATAGATGTATGTACACAGATGCTGCACGCAGGGCCGGCGTCAGCACCCGGCTTACTCGGGCAAGTGCCGGGGCCCACGGGCCCTCAGGGGGCCCCCTGGCACTTGCCCACCAAAATGACTAGCCACCGGAGCAATGCCGCCCGCATCCCTGCGGCCCGGTGAAGGGATGCATCCCCAGATTGTTGGGCCGACGGTTTCACACCGGCGGCCCTCTGCAGCTGTTGCGAACAGCGCGGCTGGCCGCCGCGCTACTCACTCAGCTGCTCTGCCTGGCCCGCTCTGCCCCTAAAGATCCCCCTCTGTGTAGCAGACGTGCCACACGCAGGCACATCTGCAGCACTCCCCTGACGGCTGACGGCACTTCCTGGACGCGCCGCAGAGGATCCAGGAAGGCAGAGCAGAAGACGCCGCCGGGAACAGAAAAAAAGAAGAAGACGGTGCTGCTGGGGATCGATGTGGCAGAGACAGGTGAATATGTTTTTTCTTTTGTTTCCCACGGGGGCTGCATATTCTATATGGGGATATTACAAAGCGTATGCCGAATCTTTATGGGGATGTTACAAGGGGGGGGGGGGGGCTATTCTGTATTATGATATTACAAAGGGGGGGGGTATACATGGGCATATTACAAAGGGAGGGGGGACTATTGTATATGGGCATATTAAAAGGGACGGGGGACTATTGTATATGGGCATATTACAAAGGGAGGGGGGATTATTGTATATGGGCATATTAAAAGGGAGGGGGGACTATTGTATATGGGCATATTACAAAGGGAGGGGGGACTATTGTATATGGGCATATTACAAAGGGAGGGGGGACTATTGCATATGGGCATATTAAAAGGGAGGGGGGACTATTGTATATGGGCATATTACAAGGGGAGGGGGGACTATTGTATATGGGCATATAAAAAGGGAGGGGGGACTATTGTTTATGGGCATATTACAAAGGGAGGGGGGACTATTGTATATGGGCATATTACAAAGGGAGGGGGGACTATTGTATATGGGCATATTAAAAGGGAGGGGGGACTATTGTTTATGGGCATATTACAAAGGGAGGGGGGACTATTGTATATGGGCATATTAAAAGGGAGGGGGGACTATTGTATATGGGCATATTACAAAGGGAGGGGGGACCATTATATATGGGCATATTAAAAGGGAGGGGGGACCATTATATATGGGCATATTACAAAGGGAGGGGGGACCATTATATATGGGCATATTACAAAGGGAGGGGGGACTATTATATATGGGCATATTAAAAGGGAGGGGGGACTATTATATATGGGCATATTACAAAGGGAGGGGGGACTATTGTATATGGGCATATTAAAAGGGAGGGGGGACTTTTGTATATGGGCATATTAAAAATATGGGGGGCTATTGTATATGGGCATATTAAAAGTTAGGGGGGACTATTGTATATGGGCATATTAAAAGGGAGGGGGGACTATTGTATATGGGCATATTACAAAGGGAGGGGGGACTATTGTATATGGGGGCACCAATGTGCTGGACCAAAGAACCTAAAATGTTTCTCTGACAGATTCTGGAAGGAAGAGTCGTGGCTTGGGCCGGATGGAAAGAAAAAGAAAACTGAACAACTCTGATCAGGGAAGACATCACCTGTAAGTCACTGGATATCTAAAAGTCCAAAAGCGCAGCATTTTAACTACTACTTAGAGCCTTTCTCAAGTATGCCAGAGAACGTCTATTTACTATATGGGGCACTGAGGGGGTCTAACTATACCTGCTGTTTTAGTGTCGCCACATGATTTGCTCCACAAAGGGGCCCGCTGAGCCTCTGTCACCCAAGGGCCCACAAAAACCTGGAGCCGGCCCTGGCTGCACGGCTGATGTATGTAAAGGGTTATTGTTTATTTGTGTGTCACATGGATTTGTGAACCTATGGAAATCTTTTCTTCTTCTATCCTATTATCTCTCTCTTTACTTCTTCTCACTCACAGCGCACCTTAGATATGCTGAGGAAGGAAATCACAGTGCGTGTCTTTTGTGTTGGATATTTTAGAGGAAGGACGCAAGCTAGAAAGCTCTCTACAGTGGTCCTCTCTGGGCCCTGGCCCTCTGCCAGGTCCCCTACTCTCAGTAGTTCAGTCTTGGTCAGGTCCCTGTTAGGTAGGAAGCAAGACAAGACACAGCTCACAGTTTCTCCTCAGCTTACTCTACACAACACTATGCAGTGTTAAGCCCTTACAGGAGAGGACAAGTCAGAGACAACCTCAACCCATGCCGTGGACTAGGAGAGTCACAGTGCAGGACGGTATCCACAGACAGCAGTAAGCTAGGAACTGATCCAGATAGAGCAAAGTTGCTAAGAGCCTAGGAGCTCTATCTTGCAGCGCGGTTAGCATTCCGCTCATCCCACCATCACTGGGCCCGGCTGTATTTCAGGCAACCACCATAGATCTAGCATCACACCTCAACATCTAGCAAGTGACCGGCCGCTCCACCGACCCAACACCTCGGGGGCATACCACACATGCGCCCCCACTCCCGCCGCTCTCCGTGAGCATGTCGAGAGAGGGGAGGAAGCTGAGGCGCTCTCTGCCGCTGAATTTTGCCGAATTTGTTCAGTGTGAACTGGCCCTAATGGCAAATAACGTTCGTTATTTTAAAAAAATGACCATCATTTTAAAATAATGGTAATTATTTGTCATTAAATGGCGGCCATCCACTCACTTTCAACAGTGTGTGACCATAGCCTTTCTGTGTTTTTAATCCACTCCTGGTTTTGGTTGAAAAATACTGAGCAAAAATACTGCATGTGAACAAAGCCTTATAATGCAAAGGATGCAATTACAGCAGGTGTCAGTAGTTCCTGCTCTTTTACTTCCACTGTATGAGCTGCACTGCAAAGGGGTCCATTCTGGCATTTTTCCCATAAGCTTCTTCATGAAAAAATGGCAGATTTTTTTTTTTTTTTTTGTAACGTAACAAATATGCCAGAAATACATACTTGAATAAACCAGAATAAAAAAAGCTTGAAATTCATGGTATTTTTTTTACAAGCAAAAACATGAATAACTTCTGTGTGGAGGAGGCCTAAGGCTGCTTTCACACTTGCTGTTTTGATACTTTTTTTTTTTTAAGCCAAGTAGAAGGAAAATATGTAGGATTCTACTTTTTTTTCATTCAGCTTCTTGTCTCGACTTCAAAAACTGCATCAAAACAGCACGTGCGAATGACCCCCAGGGCCTCCTTCACATAGATTTTTCCAAAATTTTTTTAGGTTGTATAAACACTAGAGAGGAGCGGAAAGATTTAAAGGGAACCAATCAGTACGACCGTGCTGATATAGCAACCAGCTGCGCAATATAGATCTACTCTGCAGCTTCCCCGGTAAAATATTACCAAACTGACCATTAGAAAAAATGTCTGTTTTACTACAAAGTGCACGGCATAAAAATGAAACCGCCAAAATTTTATCACCACGCTATTTTTTTTTATTTTATCATACATTTTATGCTAAAATTAAAAGTGCCATTACAAAGTATTAATGGTCCAAAAACAAGGCCAAATGACTGTGTAGATGGAAAAATAAAGGAGTTATGGTGGTTAGAAGATGAGGGAGAAAAAAAAACAACAAAGACCAAAACCTGCAGCGTCTTTAAGGGGTTAAAGGGAAACTAAGCCGGTTAGAGGAATCCAACCTGCTGATTTTCCCTATGGGACATGGGGCGCTGAGGATGAGGTTGCTATGGATGAAGTTTCTTTCATTCATCCTCAGCCCTGTTTCTGTGATATTAACAGTGATATTAACAGTGATATTAACAGATTATCGGTGCAGCGGGGTGTGTCAAAAAGGAGGAGCCTAGAGCATCAGTGCCCCAGGGCGGCAGAGTCTCTCTCTCCGCCTTTATCTAGCCCAGTAAGGCGAGAAGAGAGGTGCAAGTATGAGATCACAGGGGGTCCAACTACCATGCCCCAAAGGGATCTCTCCATCGGCATCTCCACTCTTTTGTTATAAATCGAGCCGCGGGTGGCACATGGCCTGCAGCTCCATTAAATCTCTATGAATCCACCGGAAAGAGCCAAGTGCAGGACTCGGCTCTCTACAGCGGGTCCATAGAGAATGAGTGGACCTGTGGGTCATGTGCCAACCTGCAGCTCGATTCAAACAAAAGAGCGGGGTTGCTGATGGAGAGATCCCTGGGGGGCATGAATGCTGTCCCTTTTAGAATAAGAATATTTTCAGAGCAACCCAGAGTGAGGGAACTGTATCATGCTTTCCAGCATCTTGTATTGTAGTCAGTATGATGGAGGTCATCCAGCTTTCCAGCATTTTGTATTGTAGTCAGTATGATGGAGGTCACTAAGCTTTCCAGCATCTTCTACTCAGTATGATGGAGGTCACCCAGCTTTCCCAGCATCTTGTACTCAGTCTGATAGAGGTCCCCCAGCTTTCCCAGCATCTTGTACTCAGTATGATGCTGGAGGGCTGATACTGGGGTGTGTAATATGCTGGGGGCCTGATAGCAGGGGATCTGTATTATGCTGGGGCCTGATACTGGGGTGTGTAATATGCTGGGGCCTGATACTGGGGTCTATAATATGCTGGGGGTCTGATACTGGGGTGTGTAATATGCTGGGGGTCTGATACTGGGGTGTGTAATATGCTGGGGCCTGATAATGGGGTCTATAATATGCTGGGGGTCTGAAACTGGGGTGTGTAATATGCTGGGGGCCTGATACTGGAGTGTGTAATAAGCTGGGGGCCTGATACTGGGGTCTGTAACATACTGGGGGGGCTGATACTGGGGTGTGTAATAAGCTGGGGGCCTGATACTGGGTTCTGTAACATACTGGGGACCTCATACTGGGATGTGTAATATGCTGGAGGGCTAATTGTAAGGTTCGTACAATGAGGACAATATAGGGAAAATGCTAAAAAAAAAATCACCAGTGACAAGCCACACCCCCACAAACCCCACCCACAAAAGGTGTGATGGGGGACTTTGGCGCTCAAAGTGCCTAGAACAGCATAAGCTCCAAATACAGGCCTGACTATATACACTGTATACATGACACAAAGCATACACTACAGTACATATTACACCAGACAGTGTATTACACACATACAGGGGGTAAGTTAGAATGACGGGTGTACCTGTGCGGCAGTCATAGATAAAGCCACTCTTCCTCCCTGCCTTGCCATACCCCCACCACACACACACACACACACACACACACACACCTACTCCCCCGCCCATCAGAAGAGTTGCAGATTTTGCACAAGCCTCTTTTTGCCCACACATCACTTGCTACATACACACAGTGTGCACATATATACATAGCATTGATACGGCTGCCAGAGCGAGTCAGTCCATTGCTATGTCTATTAGTCTTCTCTCTCCAGCTGGTGTGCTGATGCGGCACCTCTTTTTTTTTCAGTGAGGTGTCTTATGCAGTTCCATAGTTTGCAAGCCCCTGGGGCTGGCTCTGTACGCAGAGATCATTGTGTCCCTTACAATGCACATCACTTCTACACTGGGAAATACATTATCTTGTCTTGTCTGCCATCAAGTGGTGAGTCAGGTGTATGGAGATTATAATGTGGATCCGGTATCTGCTAATCCGAGCTTTAATGTCATTCTTAGGTATAGAATTAGGTACTGATTATGTTTCTGTAAGAATTTTTTAGCGGTCCGAGGTATTTTTTTATAGAGTTCCAAATGCAATGATAGCTTATCTTTTAAAGGAGAAGTCCGGCCTCCCTGTTTTTTTTTTTTTTTTTTAAGGCAGTCGTACAGGGCAAAGTAACAAAGAATTTTAACTCACCTCTTCCCGCACCTCTTCAGTCCTGGATCACCACTCCAGGACCCCTGCCGGGCTCCGGGATCTCCAGTGCGGCACGCATCACGACTTGGCTGATGAACTGGCTGGGGCGGGAGGCCGCTTCAGTCACTGATTGGCTAAGAAGCCTTTCCATCAGCTGGGACGGGCATATTCCCCCGAGTCGTGACGTCACCACTCAGGGGAAAATGCCTTCTGGTTGGGTCCGAAAGCCGGTCATTGCAGGCACAGGGAGAAGTAAGCAATGCTTCATTGTTCTCTCCCCTGCTCCGGTCGCCTGCAAGAACTGAGAAACCCATGGAAAAGCTCACGGAATCCGTCCATGGGAACTTAGCCTATGGCTGTATCCATGTTTTCCAGGCAGCCTTAGGGCTGTATCCTTCTTTTTCTTCCACCGGTATTCAAATGCTGAACGTTTGGGTTCAGACAATGCCAAGAGTGCTGGAGGTTTGCTCATCTCTATTAGCTGTAACTCATGATTATGTAGTAAAAATATATAGTGCAACATATGTATAAAGGCCACATATAACCTAGAAAATCATCAGTATCCAAAACAGTGGAAAACGCACATAAATGCATCATGTAGAACAATAATAATCATCAGGAAGAGGTCAGATAACATGTACTTATAGATGCATGTTTTGGTGTTTGCCCAAGGAGGAAGGAGCAGAGTTGACATTGCGGCTATGGCTGTGTATGCTGAGGGCAGGAGAGCATTACCGGCACTATGAGAACTCCCTACAAACTCCCTGGCAGAATAGGTAGTCTCCAAAAGTGTCTTCTAGTACCCCACACAGTAGGAAGCACCCGTTAGCAACCCCCATACAGGGGCACCTTGCACCGATACTGTCTGACCTAGAAGGGTGAAGACCTAGAGGGCATTTAGACTCCACAGTCAAACCAGCTCTGTAGTACGGCGGGTCCACATCTGCTGCCTATTACACCATTCCTGGCTCCAACACTGCCCTCTGTTCCTGCACTAATTGCCCGGCACACACCGTTTTGTCAATAAATCCCAAATTACATGATCCAATATAAAAAAATAAATAAATAAATAGCATGATATCTTATGACATTCCAGATATTACCATGATTTGTGTAATTTGGTTTTGGAATTGTTCCGGTTTGCATTGACCCATAATTTTTTTGTATTCCGTGATCATTTTTTCCTGCAGCAGCGTGGCACTGCCATGGGGACGGCCTGTGCCCCTATTTATGCCAAACTCTTCCTGGGTTACTGGGAGAGGGGGGGTGTCAATGTGAGGGGGTGGAGGCCGTCCCACATGTGCAGTGTTGTCTGAGGTATATTAATGGAGTACTCTTAATCTGGCAGGGCTCGGCAACAAAACTGGTTAAATTCATGAAAGGGCTTAATGTGAATGACGACAATATTAGATCACCGCACACCGGCCGGGGTGAAGCACTGGTGGTGGACCAGCCTGTCCCCAGTGTAAGGATCAGTCCTCCCCTCTGTGACATGGCTCCATTGATTCTAATGGAGCAGCGTCGCAGAGGGGAGAGGGTTTCCTCCTACTTGGGGTGGGCCCGCCACCAGTTTTTCACTTCAGCCAGTGCTCGGTAATAAACCGTCATGCGCAGGAACCGGGCCGCGATTCAAAAAAAGGACTGCAGCAACGGCATCCCTATGCAAGGCTGTGTTCACACATTCAGACTAGGGGAGCTGAGGCAGCTGAGGGGGACTGAGGGAGACTGGGGCAGCTGAGGGGGAATAAGGCAGGTGCGGTAAAGTGTCTGGTCCGGAGAGAGTTGAAGGTGCAGGGCCGGCGGTCAGGAGAGATGCGGCACTGGCGGCCTCTAGTCTGTTGACAGAGCCGTGGCTGATCTGTCCCCGCCCCTTACACAGCAGAGCCGTGCTGACCTGTGTCCCGCTACCCTCCTGGCCACAAGTACACGTCCCCGGTCTGTGGAGGAGGCCGCAGGGACTGCAGCATAAGGAGATAGCGTCGCTCGCCCCTGCACCGCTCTGCTCGCAATGATTCTTTGTGAAAATCGAATTTACGATTTTCACAGAAAATCTAATTCATTCTAACTTTCTGGGTGAATTAATCGAATTAATTTGATTAATCGTCCAGCCCTACTTTAAAGTGACTCTGTACCCATAATCTGACCCTTCTAATCCAAGATCTGTCCTGGGATCCGTTCGGCAAGTGGTGCAGTTATTGTCCTGAAAACTTGTAAACTTGCAGCCCTGTGTCAACTTGGAATGGCCTAGAGTGTCTGTGCCCTAGGCCTGCACCGCCCCTCTGTCCCTCTTCACCATTAGGAATGCCCCCGGCAGGATTTCTCCGATTGACCACTTGTCTGAACACTGCACAGGTGCCTAAACTAATGATGAGGAGAGCGGGGAGGAGGGACAGAGAGATGGTGCAAGCCTAATGCATACACAATCTAGGCCACGCCAATCTGACACCGAGCTGCAAGTTTAAAAGTTGTTTTTTAGGAGAATAACTGCATCACCTGCCGCACGGACCCCAGGACAGATCTTGGATTAAAAGCAGCTATCTGAAGGTACAAGCGGTTTGGGGGGGGGGGTCAGATTGTGGGTACAGAGTCACTGTAACGCAATGAAACTGTGTGAGAACATACCCTAGAGCAAGGGTCCTCAACTGGCGGACCGAGGTCCGAACGCGGACCGCGGAGGCCAGCTGTCCGGACCCCTGCTGCAGCTCAGTATTTTTGTATACTGAGCTGCGCTCGTAACGAGCGCTCATAGTTACTGTGCAGCAGCATTGACAGACAGGGAGCCATTGGCTCCCTTCCTGTCAGTCGCCCCTCACTGGCCGCAGTGGTCACAAGAGGCCGCACTCCGCCTCTGGTGCCAGTGCTCGAGTGACATCACTGGAGTGCCGACACAAGGACAAGGGGAGAGCGGCCTCTTGTGACCGCTGCAGTGCGGCCACAAGAGGGGAAGAGAAGAGGAGACGCCTGGTCCAGGCGAGTATAAATGTTTTTTTTTTATGTTATATGCTAAATGGGAGGGGGAGAGCACAGAGACTCTTTATAATTAAGGGAGCACACAGTGGGGTTGTTTATTCTACTGGGTGAGCGCACAGGGGGGCTATATACTACTGGAGGAGAGCACAGGGGGGCTATATTCTATTGGGGAGCGCACAGGGGGGCTATATACTACTGGGGAAGAACACAGGGGAGCTATTTACTACTGGGCGAAGAACACAGGGGGGCTATATACTACAGGGGGAGAGCATGGGGGGTCTATATACTACTGTGGGGGAGCACAGGGGGATAAAATATCACTGGGGAGAGCACAGGGGGCTATATACTATTGGGGAGCGCACAGGGGTCTATATACTACTGGGGGAGCAACAGGGGGGCTATATACTACTGGGAGCAGTCACCCCTTTTGTACCTAATTTCAAAGGGCCAGTGAGAGAGAACAAAAATGCCACTTTTTCCCACTAATAAGCAGCAATTCTGTATGTAAATAGTTCAACAACGTTTGTGAAAAGTAACAAAACACGTTTACTACTGATGTTCAGCTAAGACCTTCACCTAACAATAGACCCCGGTAAGTGGACCTTCACTAAAAGTTGTTGAGTACCCCTGCCCTAGGGCAAATAATTACTGTTATTTTAAAACGGCTGTTATTTTTCCCTGCACTTACTACTGCATCAAGGCTTCACTTCCTGGATAAAATGGTGACGTCACTTCCTGGATAACATGGTGATGTCACTTCCTGGATAAGATGGTGATGTAATTTCCTGGATAACATAGTGATGTCACTTCCTGGATAACATGGTGATGTCCCTTCCCGACTCCCGGCTGTGGCTGCTGGAGAGGATGATGGCAGGGGGGCACTGAGGGACACAGGGCACTGGAGGGACACTGAGCATCCCTCCGCCATCATCCTCTCCAGCAGCCACAGCCCGCACAGCTCTGGGAGTCGGGTTGTGACATCACCATGTTATCCAGGAAGTGACATCACCATTTTATCCAGGAAGTGACATCACCATTTTATCCAGGAAGTGACATCATCATTTTATCCAGGAAGTAACATTACCATGTTATCCAGGAAGTGAAGGTCATATTTCATTTAGGCCTAGGAAAGATAAAGTCAATAAAGAGTTCAGGGATGTAGGAAAATTCTGACAAGACGTGCATTGTTTTTAGGTAAAACCCCTAACACACAGGCCAGAACTACAGCGGATCCCTTGCTGTTAGTTTCTATGGGAAGACATACTCGCAGTGGAGTATGTAAGTGACAGTCTCGTTGACCCGCCACCGGCCGGAGCATACTGTATCTGCTCGGCGCTCTGGCTTACTGACGCCGGGAGCCCCTGAAGCAAGGCGGATCGTAGAGCAGGTACAGTATGCTCCGGCCGGCGCCGGGTTAACGGGGCTGTCACTTACATACTCCCTTACATTCTCCCTATAAGATCTTTTTTTTTTTTTAAAGGCACAAAAAGGCACTGGAAAAAAAATCACATAAAAAGCAGTAGCAAAATCCACACTGTGGATGTCACACAAATTTTAAGGTGACTTTTTTCAGAGCAGTTGTTGCCTGTGTAAGCTTAGGCTTCATACACTACCCCTGAGCTGAGAGTTTATAGTGATACAGCACCATCTAGTGGTGGCAGTGCTGTAATAAACCATAAGTGTATAACCTTGTGTTAAAGGAGAAGTTCACTAAAAAAAAAATCTTAAAATCACCTGGTGCCAGAAAGAGACAGAGGTTTGAAATTTACTTCTATTATAAAATCTCAAGTACTTATCAGTTACTGTATGTCCTGCAGGAAGTTTTTCCAATTAGAAGAGCAGGGGAGGTTGTCTATGGGGATTTCCTACTGCTTTGGGCAGTTCCTGACATGGACAGGGGTGGCAGCAGAGAGCACTGTGTCAGACTGGAAAGAATACATTACTTCCTGCAGGGCTTACAGCAGCTGACAAGTACTAGAAGGCTTTTTTAGTAAAAATATATTATAAATCTCCGGCACTTACTGGCACCAGTTGATTTGAAAGAATGTTTATTAACATCTTGGTGAATGTACAGAGATCTATATTTAGAATGGGCCTAGCTTGATAAATGTCTGCGAATAAATCTAATGTCAGGGTTATGTATTCCCTCTAATTTTGTTATGTTGCAGATCATCAGATCAGTGGAATACAACTCTTGGCACCCTCAGGACCCTGGCGCAGTCCGTCCAGACGATCAGGAGTCTGATGTCTGGAGCACTGGGTTTCCTCAATGTTTCCAGGCACTGACTCCACGTTCTGCTAACTAAAAGTTCTTTATTTGCATTCAGCGATGCATTTTGAGGAGGCCACCCTCCTCTTCATCAGGCATACTTAATTTTCATTTAAGTTTTCTATGTTCAAATCAGTGTTTTACATATGGCCACTAGATGTCTCCCTTCACTACGCATGTGTAAAGCTACTGCGTATCCACATTCAGTAGCAGAGAATCCTGGATGTGCTCGCATTGTATGGTCAGCTCTCCTGTCACACAGCACCAAAACCTCTGTAACCACACAGTGATATTATACTGACTGAATTGTTACACAACACAGAGCATTGTCTCCTGGTAAGCTGCAGAGCTGATAATAGAATTAGTAAATGTTCATAATATAATTATCCTAAGTTATTGCCCTCAGCTGATATACAACCTGCATGATGGACAGGCGTCTTTCCTTAAATGAGCTGCAGAGGGCGGGACTTCCTGGGTTTGGTCTCTTTTCTGAATAGAGAAAAGACCAAATATCAGCACAGAGGGAGCACGGAGCACGGTTTGGCCGTATTTATAATGCTTATTTAATAGAGATGAGCGAACCTGGAGCATGCTCGAGTCGATCCGAACCCGAACGTTCGGTATTTGATTAGCGGTGGCTGCTGAACTTGGATAAAGCTCTAAGGTTGTCTGGAAAACATGGATACAGCCAATGACTATATCCATGTTTTCCACATAGCCTTAGGGCTTTATCCAACTTCAGCAGCCACCGCTAATCAAATGCCGAAAGTTCGGGTTTGAATGGATCTCTATTATTTAAACATTAATAACTTAAAAAAGCGAGTATATTGCAAAACTGTATGCGATTACAACCCCTGCTGATTTAAAAAAAAAAATAATAATAATTTGCGACAGGTATGCTTTAAAGCAGTGTTTCTCAACCTTTTCAAGCCAAGTACCCCCATGTGACAGGGTGCTCCAGCCAAGTACCCCCAGAGATACAATTGATTATAATCTTTGCCCTAGGGTAGATTCACGCTCATGTTTTGCAGCAAAATCCGCTGCGATACTCTGTACTGTTATCGCTACCAGAATATAGCCAGTGCCTATTTAACTTATTAGCTGCCTGGCCTTACAGATCATACTTACCTGACAACGCTCCCATCTGCTTCTCAGTGTCGCAGGTCACTGACAGCCCACCTAGCCAATCAGTGGCTGCGGTGGGCAGTCAGTGAGTCAGGAGCCAGGGAAGCAGGCAGAAGCTTGGAAAGGTAATGATATGCCCCTGGAGCCAGATATGCCCCTTTTGTCTAGGTATCCCTCTTGCAGCCCGGTATGTCCCATGGAACCAGATGTGGCCCATGGAGCTGGATATGTCCCCCTGCAGCCAAATAACAACCCCAGCAAAGCCAGATACCTTCCTCCATGTAGCAAGATACCCTCCCCCTTGCAGCCAGATATCTCCCTATGTTGTCAAGACACCTCCTTCTATGTAGCCAGATTCCTCCCCCATTGAGTCAGATACCTCCCCCCATGTAGTCAGATACCTCCTCATGTAGCCAGATACCTCTTCTCCATGTAGTCAGATACCTCCCCATGTAGTCAGATACCTCCCCCCATGTAGTCAGATACCTCCCCCTATGTAGTCAGATACCTCCCCCCATGTAGTCAGTCAGATACCTCCCCTATGTAGTCAGATACCTCCCCCCATGTAGTCAGATACCTCCCCATGTAGCCAGATACCTCCCCCCATGTATTCAGATACCTCCCTCCATGTAGTCAGATACCTCCCCCCATGTAGTCAGATACATCCCCCCATGTAGTCAGATACCTCCCTCCATGTAGTCAGATACCTCCCTCCATGTAGTCAGATACCTCCCCCCATGTAGTCAGATACCTCCCTCCATGTAGTCAGATACCTCCCCCCATGTAGCCAGATACCTCCCCCCATGTAGTCAGATACCTCCCCCCATGTAGTCAGATACCTCCCCCCATGTAGTCAGATACCTCCCCCCATGTAGTCAGATACCTCCCCCCATGTAGTCAGCAACCTCTTCTCCATGTAGCCAGATACTTCCCCATGTAGCCAGTTGTTTTGATGGTTGATTTAATGTTGCTATCTATTAAGGCTGCACTGAGAGAGGTCTGTGAGGGGTCACCCCTTGGAAAAAATTTTTGTCTCGGAGCACTGCTACCAAATAATGTTCTACGAAATACAAAAAAAAAAAGAAAAAGAAAAAAAAACATCATTCAGTGACTCACAGGTGACATCTTTTTTGATCTGAGGTGTCACTTTTCCTCTCCGCCCAGCCAAGGCCTCCATGATGATTTCTTGCAGCTACAGTTCTTCAGAACCTGCCAGACGAACATCTTAGGCTTCGCACATTTCCAGCAACTTCCTTCCATTTTCCCACCTATAGGCTCCTATACAGTAGTCATGGTGTCATGTGTAGTAAAGTGAGTAGATATGTGGGTTGCCCCTGTATACTAGGTTCCCCTGCTGTACCCCAATATAGTAATAATGTCTCCTGCTGTGCCCTCCATATAGTAATAATGTCCCCTGCTGTCCCTCCATATAATAATATAATACCTCCCTGCTGTGCCCACATAGTATTTATGCCCCTCTCCTGTGCCCTCCATATAGTAATAATACCTTGTTGTGCCCCTATAGTAATAATGCCTCCTGCCCTCATAGTAATAATGCCCGCCCTCCCTACTGCCCCATAGTAAATGTCCCCTGCCCTGTCACATAATAATGCCCCCCCCCCATGCCCCAAAACAAACAAAACAAACTTTATGCTCACCTAATCCTAAAACTCTCTCTTCAACCCATGAGCCAGGAGAATCAGAGTGAGCCAAGGTGCTGCAGAGTGAGGTCTGAAGGAGAGTGGAGGTGAAGGGAGGAGAGAGGAGCTGAAGGGGGGAGAGAGGAGGAGGAGAAGGGGGGGGGAGAGGAGGTGTAGGGGGGATAGAGAGGAGGAGAAGAGGGAGAGAGGAGGTAAAGGGGAAGAGAGGAGGTGAAGGGAGGAGAGAGGAGCTGAAGGGGGGAGAGAGGAGGAGGAGAAGGGGGGGAGAGGAGGTGTAGGCGGGATAGAGAGGAGGAGAAGGAGAGAGGAGGTGAAGGGGAAGAGAGGAGGTGAAAGGCGGAGAGAGGAGGTGATGGTGTGAGAGAGGTGGAGAGAAGAGGTGATGGTGGGAGAGAGGAGGAGAAGGGGTGAGAGAGGGGGAGAGAGGAGATGATGGTAGGAGAAAGGAGGAGAAGGGGTGAAAGAGAGGGGGAAAGAGGAGGTGAAAGGGGGAAAGAGGAGATGATGGTGGGAGAGAGGAGGAGAAGGGGTGAGAGGAGATGATGGTAGGAGAAAGGAGGAGAAGGGGTGAGAGAGGGGGGAAAGAGGAGGTAAAGGGGGAGAGAGGAGGTGATGGGAGAGAGGAGGAGAAGGGGTGAGAGAGGGGGAAGGGAGGTGAAGGGGGAGAGAGGAGGTGATGGTGGGAGAGAGGAGGAGAAGGGGTGAGAGAGGGGTGAGAGAGGGGGGAGAGAGGAGGTGAAGGGGGAGAGAGGAGGAGAAGGGGTCAGAGAGGAGGAACAGAGAGGGGGTTGAATTTTGTGTTGGAGGCGCAATTGCCCCATAGCACCTGCGGGTGGGTGATGCTGCTGGGGGAAGGAGAGAGGTCCTATGAGAGGTCCTATGAGAGGTCCTATGAGCGCTGCCAGTGACACCCCCGGACCCCGCTCAGACGCGATAGTACCCTGACTTCCCTTCCCTCCCGGCCCGCACTCTGATGATAGCGGCAGCCCGCCCTCCCCCTGGCTCAGCATGGGGTCCCGGGATAGAGAGCGATGGAGGTGCTTTGCGGTGCTTGAGCCCGTGACACTGAGGGCACATAGCACCCGCGCTCTCCATCCCTGGATCAATCGATGCTGAGCCAGGGGGAGGGCGGGCTGCCGCTATCATCAGAGTGCGGGCCGGGAGGGAAGGGAAGTCAGGGTACTATCGTGTCTGAGCGGGGTCCGGGGGTGTCACTGGCAGCGCTGGTCGCCGGCTCATAGGAACGGCCCTGACCTCTCTCCTTCCCCCAGCAGCATCACCCACACACACAGTATGCCGGTACCGCGGGTAAGCTGCTGCTGCTGC
This sequence comes from Dendropsophus ebraccatus, assembly GCF_027789765.1. NCBI lineage: Eukaryota > Metazoa > Chordata > Amphibia > Anura > Hylidae > Dendropsophus > Dendropsophus ebraccatus. The sequence continues at coordinate 150,320,306 of NC_091458.1, forward strand.
TGGAAGGAGGAAGGTCAGAGCGGCCGTGGGGATAGGTGCGGGGACACTGCTGGGTGATAGCAGTGTCCCGGCAATAAATTAAGAGGTTTATTTTTCCCCCCTTTCCCGCGTACCCCCTCAACCTGCGGCGCGTACCGCAGGTTGAGAAACCCTGCTTTAAAGGACGTCTCCAGTGAAAAGCTTTTTCCCAGTAATTTAAACACAATACAACGTTATCTAACTTTGTAATATGCATCAATCACCTGTAAAAGTTAAAAAAAAACACACAAAAATAAATACATAAATAAGTTAAATAAATAAATACATTAATTAATTAAATAAATAAGTAAATATAAATAAACAAATAAATATACACATCCCCCCTTTATAAATGATCCTCTAAAAATGAGATACATATATTTGATATCACCGCATCTGTAATAACCCTGTCTATTAACCCGTCACATTAATTATATCGCTGTAAAAAACTTACCAAAATGACATTCTTTGGTTAATTCTGCTCCCTAAAAAATATAGAAAAAAAGCTATTAAAACGTCACATGTACCCAAAAGGTGTTCCGCTAAAAATGTCAGCTTATGCCGCAAAAAAAAAAAAAAAACCTCACATAACTCCATTGGCGAAAAAATAAAAATATTACTGCTCTTACAATATGCAACACACAAAAAGTATATATAGTATAAATGCCATAAACTATAACAAAAGCTTTATAACATGGATATCACTGTAAATCGTACCGACCTGACAAATAACGATAATATATACGATATAACGATATAACGATGTCATATGTAATATATAGTAAATGGCGTCCCAAAAAAATGATGAGAAACAGCTGCTAAATTGTGTTGTTTTTTTTTTTTGTTCCACCTCATAAAAAAAAAAAAAAAATCAGGGTGTGACTTGTTCCTCAGAATGGTACAGATGGAAACGTCAACTTGTCTTACTAAAATATTTTGGCACCGCAAGGCCTCTGTGACATGGTATAATGGCTAAAAAAAAACTGAAATAAAGAAAGGCCCGAAAATTCACCAGGTCTGAGGCCTGTGGTTAAGTCAGGTGAAGCACTGCGGCCACATATGAGGGATTTCTAGAAACATTGGAATAAGCGGAATAAATATTGACTTCCATTTCTCAGATTGTAGTTGCTGTGTTAGAGGAAAAATTTGATTAAAATTGAAAATCTGCCAAAACAATGTTACTTTCTATACTTTGAGGGGTGCAGTTTTAACAGTGGAGGGATTTATGGCGGTAACTAACATACAGGCCCCACAAATCCACTACAGAACTGAACTGGTTCCTAATAGAATCAGAATTTGAAATTTTCTTGAAAATTTGAAAAAAATCGCTGCAAAGATAGGCCCTGGGCATTAAAGAGGTACTTCAGCGAAAAACTTTTTCCCAGTAATTGAAACACATTACAAAGTTATATAACTTCAATCACCTATCTGCCTCGCCTCCCTATCTTTTCCCCGCTCAACCCCCACCATAAAAGTGAAGTAAACTCACTCTTACCTAATGACTGTTGACCCCAGGCTGCTCTGAGGCAGCCATTTTGTGACAGTGACATTATCAAGAGGGAGGCGGGTCTAAGCTTTGTTAAGCCAGCCTCCGTTCGTCAGATGACTCAGGTTAGTCAGCGGGAAATTCAAACGGAGACAGACTCCAGAGAGATGGTAAATGTAAAAAATATATTTATGATTGCACAAGCCTAAAGAAAAGAAATGGCTGCACATCACACCCATGGTTGACACGAAAGCTTGTTCAGCTACATTAAAAACCAATATCAGAAGTTAGTATATAATTTGATCAAACCATATTGCCTCATGTACCACGTGAAGGGTCTCTGATACACATGAGTCCCTAACCAAACAACACTGTGCCGGTCAGTGGATGCAAACCCCGCAAAGAGGACCTGTACGTGGTACATGGGGCAATATGGTTTGATCAAATTATATACCATCATCCTGGCGTTGGATTTTAAATGTAGCCGAGAGACATTGGTTTTGGGGGGGCCCTTGGGGTTTGGTTCTGTGACATTGGGGTTGCATGGTCATTCTATGGCCTCCCTTCCCTGCTTGGGCTCGCTCTGCGGGGTTAGCGGTTGCTGACTGACACTGTGAGAAGTTAGTGTAGGGACTGGGGACCTGCACGTGGTACATGAGGCAATATGGTTTCATCAAATTATATACCAACATCTTGGCATTGGTTTTTAAATGTAGCCAAGAGGCATTAGTGTCAGCCATAGGTGTGAGCTGCAGCAGCTCCTTCCTCTTTTTGTCCGTATGTTTATGCTTAATTTTTTTTTTTATCAGCGTCGGAGTACCCCAAAACAGGCTGCGGAGGCAAGGGGTTAAAATAAATATAGGTGCTGCTTACTGCACAAACCTAGTACATGATACTCAGTAGTATAAATGAACAGTAGCGGGTGTGACCAGTCAGCATGCGCAGTCAGTTGTATGAATAAGGTGAATCTTTATTCTGGAATTTTCATAATAAAGCTTTACCTTATCTATACAATTGATTACTGACCGAGCGAGCTTTCTGGTAACACCCTCTACTGTTCTTTTGTACTTTTATATATCCTTTATTAGAACTGGAGTACAGGACTGTCTTTACCACTAAGCAATGATGGCCCAGTGCCTACAATTGTGGGTGGCCCAGTGCCTACTACAATGGGGGGTGGCCCAGTGCCTACAATGGAGAATGGCCCAGTGCCTACTACAATGGAGGGTGGCCCAATGCCTACTACAATGGAGGGTGGCCCAGTGCCTAGAATGAAGGGTGGCCCAGTGCCTACAATGGAGGGTGGCCCAGTGCCTACTACAGTGGAGGGTAGCCCAGTGCCTACTACAATGGAGGGTAGCCCAGTGCTTACAATGGAGGGTGGCCCAGTGCCTCCAATGGAGGGTGACCCAGTACCTCCAATGGAGGGTGGCCCAGTGCCTACAATGGAGGGTGGCCCAGTGCCTACTACAATGGAGGGTGGCCCAGTGCCTACTACAATGGAGGGTGACCCGGTGCCTACTACAATGGAAGGTGGCCCAGTGCCTAATACGATGGAGGGTGGCCCAGTGTCTACAATGGAGGGTGGCCCTGTGCCTACTACAATGGAGGGTGGCCCAGTGCCTACAATGGAAGGTGGTGCAGTGCCTACTACAGTGGAGGGTAGCCCAGTGCCTACTACAATGGAGGGTAGCCCAGTGCTTACAATGGAGGGTGGCCCAGTGCCTACAATGGAGGGTGGCCCAGTACCTCCAATGGGGGGTGGCCCAGTGCCTACAATGGAGGGTGGCCCAGTGCCTACTACAATGTAGGGTGGCCCAGTGCCTACTACAATGGAGGGTGATCCGGTGCCTACTACAATGGAAGGTGGCCCAGTGCCTACTACAATAGAGGATAGCCCAGTGCCTACAATGGAGGGTGGCCCAGTGCCAACTACAATGGAGGGTGGCCCAGTGCCTACAATGGAGGGTGGCCCAGTGCCTACTACAATGGAGGGTGGCCCAGTGCATACTTCAATGGAGGGTGGCCCAGTGCCTACTACAATGAAAGGTGGCCCAGTGCCTAATACGATGGAGGGTGGCCCAGTGCCTACTACAATGGAGGGTGGTCCAGTGCCTACTACAATGGAGGGTGGCCCAGTTCCTACTACAATGGAGGGTGGCCCAGTGCCTACAATGGAGGGTGGCCCAGTGCCTACAATGGAGGGTGGCCCAGTGCCTACAGTGGAGGGTGGCCCAGTGCCTACAATGGAGGGTGGCCCAGTGCCTACAATGGAGGGTGGCCCAGTGCCTACAATGAAGGGTGGCCCAGTGCCTACTACAATGGAGGGTGGCCCAGTGCCTACTACAATGGAGGGTGGCCCAGTGCCTACAATGGAGGGTGGCCTAGTGCCTACAATGGAGGGTGGCCCAGTACCTACAATGGAGGGTGGCCCAGTGCCTACAATGAAGGGTGGCCCAGTGCCTACTACAATAGAGGGTGGCACAGTGCCAACTACAATGAAGGGTGGCCCAGTGCCTACAATGGAGAGTGGCCCAGTGCCTACAATGGAGGGTGGCCCAGTGCCAACTACGATGGAGGGTGGCCCAGTGCCTACTACAATGGAGGGTGGCCCAGTGCCTAGTACTATGGAGGGTGTCCCAGTGCCTACTACAATTAAGGGTGGCCCAGTGCCTACTACAATGGAGGGTGGTCCAGTGCCTACTACAATGGAGGGTGGCTAAGTGCCTACAATGGAGGGTGGCCCAGTGTGTACAATGGAGGGTGACCCAGTGCCTACAATAACACCAAAGGGTAGAACAGTTTTCATTAAATACCAGTAAGGTGGTAGGAGCTGTGTTTAAATGGAGCAAGTTACAAAGTTAGTTTGTGAGGCTGAAAAATATATAGCCGAACATCCACTTCAGCCTATTACCTTAATTTTACCTTTTAGAGGGAAAATTCCTTCCTGAATGTAACAATGGCAATAGGAATAAATCTCTGGATCAACCCTACTCCAGTATCTAGTAATATTCTTAGAATCCAGAAATGTATCAAGGCCCCTTTTGAAATTGTTTATTGAGTTCACTGTGACATTATGGGGGTCGGCAATACATTATAAGGGTCCATATGACGTCCATATGGGGGTATCACATTATGGGGTTTGTTTTACATTATTGGGGTCTGTCTGGGGTGTGCATTACATTGTGGTGGCTATATTACATTAAGGGGAGCCTGTCTGAGGTATGTATTACATTATGGGGGACTATATTACATTATGGGGGTCTGTCTGCAAGCCTGTATTACATTATGAGGGTCTCTATTAAATTATGGAGATCTATTTGGGGTCCGTATTACATTATACAGGTCATTTGGCATCTGCAATATAACATGGATGTCCAAATATTACATAATAGGGGTCTATCTGGGATTGTGAGGGTCTGTATTACATCATTGGGGTCTGCTTTAGGTCTGCATTACATTATGGGAGGTTTTGTATTTGTATTACATAATGGAGTCTGTATTACATTATAAATGTCTGTATGACATCACAAGGGTCAGTATGTCTTCTGTATTACATTATTGGAGTCTGTCTAAGATCTGCATTACATTATATGCATTTGTATTACACTACGAGGTCTGTATTACATTATGGGGGTCTGTGTAGGGTGTATATTCTATTTTGGGGGGCATGTTTTGGAATTTTTTAAAGAAATGCTGTAAAATGCAGCAAAATCAAGAAACTTGCCTTTTTAAAAGATATCCAACACATTTTAGCGAATCTGTAGGATTCAGCATTAAATCCTCAGCATTCTGCTTATGCTAGGTAACAGGGTCTGGGGCTTGTGTCACCCTCGAGGACGGGTCCCCCAACACTGGTAGGGCAACAGATGGTTCATTCCGACCAAGGTCAATGCACTGGCACAAGTGTTCTCTCAAGTATTCTTATTTCTCTACCTCATCCTTCAACATCCCGGCAGAGCACAGTACTACTTGGGTTGGGACTCTCACGACATCCTCCTCTCTGCTCTTCTGATTCTTCTGTACACCTCTCTGCATGCAGTCAGCACGACTGTACTCCTCGCTATCTGGATCCTGTATTATCAAGTGTATTCTCAAGTGTAACGTATCCTGTCAGGGCAAAGCTGTAAGTTCTGCTGCACACAAGTACTTTTAGAGTAAACAAATTAACGATTATTTATGGTAAAGAGACTCTGTGATTCTTCGCCCCGCACCAACCCAGTATATACACACTCCTTGGGACATTTCCCCTTTCTGTGGGTAGCAGTACCAACAGTCCGGGAGGGTCACTACACCATACCGGCCCACCGTGATAACAGCCGAAGGGACCCCGTAGCAACCCGGCAGGACACTGTCCACAGGGGAACAAAGTACAAACGGCCCTTTAAACTAAAAGCAGGTGTGCCACCATACCTGTGTGCCCAATTAGCACTGGCGTTACAACATAACATCACTTTATCTCGGCCAACCATCACCGGAGTGGCATCACATTCTACCATGTGGCAAGTCACCGCAGGGGCTCGCCCCAAAGGAGACGCAGATATAGAGCGCTGTTTTCTTAGGGCATAGGTTAAAAAAAACAAAAAGGGGGAAAAGTAAGAGATCATGGGGGGTCCGACCTCCGTACACCTCGACAATCTCCATATCGGGACCTCGGCTTCTGTGTTATCAATAGAGCTTTGGATCCGGCACATGACCTGCAGTTCTATTTATTCGTATGGAGCCACCAGAAAGAGCTGAGTAAGCCGGCAGACTGGTAATGTATTAAACAGGGGCGCGGGGCGCAGGGCTTCACATACTCACAGCGGAATGAAAAATTCTCTAGGAGTATGTAATCCTATTCAAAATCAGAGCACCGGGAATTAGCTAGGGGCCTGAAATCCGCTGCAATCTGATACGTGTGAACCCACCCTAAGCAGTAATGGAAATAACCACAAAGAGCTCAGTGGTGCTATAACTAATACTTACCTTCCCTCCCCAGCACCCTACACATTTGCCCCTTTTCTTAGCCGATACATTTCTCTTCGCCTTTCCCTACCTGGAGGCTTTATCTTTACTGTGTCCTTGTCAGCTCATAATTGGAGCCAGTCTAACCAGTTACTGCTTTTACTAGTTCTGAACTCCACCTGCACACTGCAGCCATATGAGGTTATTCCGACCTTCATACAATGACTATATAGTGATAACACATATCTATATTACCGCCACCATTTCTCCTGTTGCATCTTATTTCAGTTCTATTTGATTCCACCGCCCATCTAGCAGTTTAAAGTAATTCTAATGCTGACTTCTATAAGGAGACGTCTTTTGGTGTTCATTTAAAAAACACATATATATTTTTGGAATCTCCCTCTAAGTCTACACTCTGTCAGTAGGTTTATGATGTCCTAAGGGTAGCATAAACTAGTGACCGAGAAGCTGAACAGAATCATGTATCACTTACATTGTCCTGTGCAGCTGATCCAGAGATCTCCTCCTGAATAACATGGACAATAAGTAGTAATTTCCATTATGTGCATGAGCCCAGTAGTCCTGGATATTCATGAGAAGCAGAAAACTCCACCCACCAGCTGCTGATTGGCAGCTATCTATCCATGCAGTGTATAGGCAGCCAACTGTCAATCAGCAGCAAGACGGCGGGGATAGGGGAGTAGCAAGAATCCTATTCTCCTGCATATTAGGAGAACGGCTGAACAGAACAATGTAAACAATACTCTGATCTGTTCAGCATTTTGACTACTAGTTCATTGACTTACATAATAGAAAAAACTGATCCGTTTTATACTATGTGGTGTTGGCCACGTTTTTCTCTACGTAAAAATTAAACTTTCCAAAACAGTGAAACGGATGGAAAAGCGCAATGTGACCCTAAGTGGCAGACTGAGCAGTATTAAAAGGGTACTCTGGCGAAAATATTTTTCTTTCAAATCAACTGGTTTCAGAAAGTTATATAGATTTGTAATTTACTTCCATTATAAAATCTCTTCTCTTCCAGTACTTATCAGCTGCTGTATGCCCTGCACGAAGTGGTGTATTCTTTCCAGTCTGACACAGTTTTTTCTGCTGCCACTTCTGTCCATGTCAGGAATTGTCCAGAGCAGCAGCAAATGCCCATAGAAGACCTCTCCTGCTCTGGACAGTTCCTGACATGGACAGAGGTGGCAGCAGAGAGCACTGTGTCAGACTGGAAAGAATACACCACTTATTGCAGGATATACAGCAGCTGATAAATACAAGAAGACTGGATTTTTTTTTTTTTAAATACAAGCAAATTACAAATCTATATAACTTAATAGTCCTGGACTGTTCGAGACATAAAAAGCTGCAAAGTGTTATGAATTCTCATTGAAGCATAAATCCTCATTAACCCTTTGAGGTCCAAGCCCAAAATGACCAATGGACCTCGCAAATTTTTATTTTTGTGTTTTAGTTTTTTCCTCCTCTCCTTCTAAGAGCTCTAGCACTTTCAGTTTTTTATCTTTTTTACCGCACGGAGGTAGGAAAGAGACCTCAGGCGGTCACATAACGTGACCGGGACAGTGTGACTGCGGTGGCCCCGATCGGTAAGTGACAGGGGACTGCCCCTGTCACACTTAAACAGCGTTTAAGGGATTAATGACACTTCATAGCAGGGATTAATGCGCACTTCATAGCAGAGGACGTACCGGTACGTCCCAGGTCGCCTAGGGGTTAATGGCAATCAGTATTGCACTCACAGGTATATTCTACACTAACACTAGCAGTAAGACTATGTTACTCTCTACTACAGTAAGTGGTCATGGTGAACTGACTAATAATATTACAGGTTATAGTTGGTCCATTTGTCTGCAGCCCATCATGACTTACACCCTGAGGCTGCTGACTATCCTCACTGCCTGCTCCACTCTGTCTCTGCTCCTCTGTACTCCCCCTCCCTTCTGAGACACAGGTCACATGATCCCTGTCTCTTCTGTTGCCAGGCAAGCTGTAACTTCGCCCACCACTGACATCACACAGTGATGACCAGGCTAATGGGAAGGAAACAGCAGCCTCTTCTGAGTATTATAGGGGAAAGGAGACCCTGTTGTTTCATCTCTCTCTTATCTATCTATGTAGATGAATAGATAGCGATAGATACCATGCAAAGCAGAGGCAGATGGAGCCAGTGGTGGGCAGATACTACAAGACAGGGGTGGGTACCTGGCAGTTGGTTCTGCGGTGCAATGCATGCTGGGAGATGTAGTTTTCTGGCCGGTTGCCAGGATGTAAAACTGGGATCCTTTATAAACGTTTGAATCTGGGGCTAGGAGCCGCAGGGGGAAAAGTGTCAACTAATTAGTAGGGGATTGGTGCGTGCACCCATATGATTTTTATGTATTTTATTTCTTGGTGGGATCACCAGAGTTCCCCTTTAATTAGTTTTTTCTTTCTCCGGATCAACAATGCAAGATAACAGACTGAACTTGATGGATGCCTTAAAGGGGTACTCCAACATGAGATAAAAAATATAAACATGCTACAGGAGCATATAGCATTGCTTACCTGTCTGGCCCAGTTTCGAAACTACCAAAAATTCATTTCTTTTGGATTCTGTCTTTTGTGGTTTTATTTGCTGGTTGAGCAGTTGCTTAGTACTACAAGTCCCAGAATGCACTACTTTAACTCAGCTGTTTATCCCATCCGGCCTACTCCACTTCCCCAGCACTCCTGCCAGTTCCCTGCCCAAAGCTGCTGCAGAACATCTCATATGACTACAAACTATTCCACAAAAAGTGAGGTTGCAGCACCTGCTGCCTCAGGCATGTTGCAACCACTATAAAACTATAATACTAGGTTACATGTCTTGGGGTGATAGCTTTATTTTAACATAATATTTCTTATACAAATAAGGGAATGATAAAACAATTATCCCAGACTGTTTATAATGATAGGAAAGGCTACAATGTGTGATAGGAAGAGAAAACTACCTTGGAAAGGTGAGTGAGGTGAGAGGTGTGAGAGAGCTACATTCTATATCCTTGTTTTCTTTAAAGGGGAAGTCTATTGAAAAATTTTAATAAAGTATTGTATTGCCCCCCAAAAGTTATACAAATCACATATATACTCTTACTATGGGAAATGCTAATAAAGTGCTTTTTCCCTGCACTTACTACTGCATCAAGGCTTCACTTCCTGGATAACATGGTGATGTCACTTCCTGGATAAAATGGTGATGTCACGACCCGACTCCCAGAGCTGTGCGGGCTGTGGCTGCTGGAGAGGATGATGGCAGGGGGACACTGAGGGACACAGGGCACTGGAGGGACACTGAGCATCCCTCTGCCATCATCCTCTCCAGCAGCCACAGCCCGCACAGCTCTGGGAGTCGGGTCGTGACATCACCATTTTATCCAGGAAGTGACATCACCATGTTATCCAGGAAGTGAAGCCTTGATGCAGTAGTAAGTGCAGGGAAAAAAGTACTTTATGTGCATTTCCCGTAATAAGTGTATATTGGTGATTTGTATAACTTTTGGGGGGCAATACAATACTTTAATAAAAAATTTCACCAGACTTCTCCTTTAAATTCCCATTTAGGCATAATTCCTCACTCACTGCACATCTGGCTGCGGTGGTGAGATACCACGAAGGCCACGCCATATGCAAACGCCCTGTGTGACCCTTGAACAATCCCCAATAGACTGAAGTAATTGAAGAAGCTTTAGATGTAGCCTTTGGCGTCTTATATTCAAAGTTTAATTGCTCTTTCAACAAACGTTTATGGTTTAATAAAATGGCAGTGTGTGTAAAACGCCTTATTATCTCCTGAGCTTCCACAGCGACTGCAGCCTAGAAACAGGAATCCAAAGTCATTTTCAAAATGCTTGAAATGACAATGTAAAATCAGGTCCTACCTCTCCTGCCCTCTGTCGCTCCACTTCCTATGTCTGCCCGTTTGGCTGATACTTCTGAAGACGAGAGGGGGACGGGAGCATGGTGTGGGCATTGCAAGACAACGATCGGACGCTCGTGACCTTTTGTCACTGTCACTATGTGGTTGCTGCCAATACAGTGGTGCCTTGGATTACGAGCATAATTCGTTCCGGTACTGTGCTTGTAATCCAAATCACTCTTAGGCTACAAGCTCACTGGGCACATCCGCAGCGAGAATGTATAGTTACTGCATAAAACTGATAACACAGCAGCAGTTTGTAGATACAGGATGGAACTGCAGATCCCCATAATGTAGTAGCGTAGTACAACAGGCAAGAATAGAGGAGCAGGGCTGCTGTCAGAGGTCTGTGTGGTCACATGACAGCAATGGGGATGAGGGGTGGGTGTTCAGCATAGACCAATCAGGAAGTGAGAATCACAGCTGTGCAGGAGGACAGTGACAGAGACTTCTCTATACAGCAGTGTGAGTGCAGGCAGATTATAGCAGCAGTGTGTATAGCTGAAAGTGCATAGGAATGTAGGAATGATCAGGGCAGATGTGGGCACATACATGCAGCACTCTCTGTCAGGGGAGAGAGGGGTTACAGCTATGAAGAGATTACCTCCACAGTCCTGTCCCTTGATGTGAGCCCCAGCGCCAAGTGGATATGCCATGATTTTGAAATTGAGGGAGACTTCCTGGGTCAAAATACAGTGCTGTAGACCCCGTTATGCAGACCATGCCTGCATAGGTCCACATTCATGACGTCAGCAAAAAAACACGGATCCAATAGACTTCTATTGGTAATCACAATCCGCACTAGGACATGTCCTATTTTTTCATGGAACAGATTGTGGATCTGATTGTGAATAGCACAATAGAAATCAATGGGCAATTACGGACAACTTTGCGGGACGTGTGAATAAGGCCTTGGTTGTGTTGCCTGTGGCTGTGCAGCCACTTTCTCGTGCCACTATTCTGGTTAATATTTTGCTTTAGTATTTGTGAGCTGTACTTATATTGGGTTCTAAACATTCGAAAAGTGCAAATTTTTTTTACTTGTCTTTGTCTAATTTTTACTGCTTTAGGGTATGTCCATCCCTTGAACGGTGTCAGCGGAGGTGCGCGCCCTCTACCATGGACAGGGTATGGCACAATGAAGCAGGCGGGATTCTGCTGTGGAGAGTACCGCCACAGATTTTTATTTTTTTTTTAATTCTTTATTTTAGGAACAACGGGGAGGTGGCGCGGCAACACGCCCGCCAATCCTCTCATATACAATTCACATTAACGGAAAGTGTAGGTGCAGGAATAACACGGGACACATGGTTAATATAGCATTACCAGGGAAAAGCAGATAGTCTTCCGTCCACGAAACCTCTATACGCTGCACCTCAATTACATGCAAGGGATTCCGGGGTCCCCTGGCCCCCTCACCGTCATCAGGATTTTACATATAACAGAATAGAGCCGCACCAAATGGTGCCGCTAACGACATCAGGAAAATGTCCAGAGGACAGAAAAAAGAGAAAGAAGAAGAAATCAGAAGTGAAGGCGTAAGAGAGGGAAGAGGGAAAAGGTAGGGCCAGTGGGCAGAAAGGGAAGGGAAGGGTGGGGTGGGGGGAAGCAGTGTGTCAGTAAATCTCACTGAGATCCACCTCCACGGGTCAGGTTTGAGCCAGGGTCCACTAGTCCTCCACGCCAAGAATCCCATGGGACCGAAGGTGAACAGTCAACCATCTTCTATTCCCCTGTCCCAGTTCTCAACAAGGAGCGATACTCTGGGGTATCCTGAAAGGTCGGCCAGGCAAACCAAGTGTTTCTAAATTTGTCATTTGTATTATGCAATGAAGAGGTCAAGTCCTCCATCCGCATAATGTCGTTCACCTTTGAGACCCACAGGGAAATCGGCGGAGGAACAGTCTTCTTCCAATACACTGGGATACAGGCCCGTGCTGCCATTATCAAAAAGCGAAGAAGAGACTTCTTATATGCGGTAAGGGGGAGCCCACAGTGCTGCAGGAGAAACAAAGCAGGAGTAAGGGCCCTATTGGTGTTGGTCACTTGTCTAATGGTCTGCTGCACTGTTTCCCAAAAGGAGGTGAGCACTGAGCAGGACCAGAATATGTGGAGGTGTGTCCCCTCTGCCGCTCCACATCGCCAGCACACCGGGTCCACATCGGGCCACATAACATGTAGCCTGGATAGTACTATGTACCAACGGGTCAAGATCTTATATCCAGTCTCTTGAAAGGTTGAGCATACTGAAGATTTATGCGCCAAGGTGAGTATTTTCTTGCTTTGTTGGGGAGATAATGTGAGATTGAGGTCAGACTCCCACTTGAGCAAATATTCCGGCGGTGGCTGGTTCCGCCACAGAATTCTGCCTGATTTACTTAGTGTGAACATACCCTAATTGAAGGAATCTGTCAGCTGTAATTCATGCTCCAAACTGCTGACACTGCTAGATACCGGGTAGGTCTTATCTTTGGAAAAACACAGTATCCCCACTCTATATGGTAGTTAGCCGCCAGGCTGTATGTCCCACAGATGTTAGGCTCCTATACTGTAAGTTCCCCTGTAGTTAGGCCTCCATACTGTATTACACCTTCTTCTTTCTGTAATTGTTCCTCCATACTGTGTACATCCCCCCTCTCTGCAGGTAGTCCCCATACTGTATACCTCCCCCTGTGCAGGTAATCCCCAAATACTAATATAAAATAATAATCAAACTACATAAGTAGCCTAAAATGTAGTTCCTTGTAATGATGAAACCTCATTACAATACCTATCGGTATTTTATCAGTGTTTTATTCGTCATATGTTTTGGGTGGAATGAATTTGCTCAGGCTAGGTTCACACTGCATTTTTTGCGTGCGTTTAACGTAAAAACGGATGCCAAAATGTGTTTAGAAATACGTATCCATTTTTTATTCTCTGCTGAAAAACAGATGGAAGTCAAACGTTAGCATCCGTTTTGTGCGTAAAAAACGTGTGCGTTTCTTGGTTACTAGGCGGATAGAAAAATCATATAGTCTTAAAAAATCTAAAGCCAACCTACTGTAATTTGCATATCAAATGAGATTAGACCTATATCAAATCTGATCCATTATAAAAGCAGTATCACTTCACATATGGTTTCATCAGGGAAGATGAATCCCTTCCTGCACTTCAAAGGGAATCTGTCAGCTCCCGGGCCCTACCTAAGGTGGTAACAGTGTGCTGTAGTCCCCCAGTGAGCATGGTGCCTTTTCGGTAATTTTCCGTGCAGCAGATTATGTACAATCTTATGTCTCCTACTGTACTAAAGAGTCACAGAGCAGTTGTTCGTGCCACACTCTGGCATGCATCCTCCTCCCTCTTCATGAATAATCAATGCTGCCCGGCCTCCTGCTCACTCAGCTGTCAGATTGCAGATCAGTCCTCTGTAGGCAGTTTATGTCTGAAAGAAACACTCTTCTCCCGAATGTGTTGGAGCTGTGGTCTAGGGGTAACTCACCTGTCTGGAAACCTGCCAGCAGTTTGTTCTCTGGTTTCAGTCCCCTGATGGAAATTAGATGTCTTTTTTTTCTCTCATTATTGTATTATTTTTAAGGCTATGTTCACATACAGTATTTTTTCAGTATTTTACAACCAAAACCAGAAGTGGATTGAAAACACAGAAAGGCTATGTTCACACACTGTTGAAATTGAGTGGATTGCTGCCATTTTTTGACAAATATTTTCAGTTGTTTTAAAACAACATCCAATATTTGCCATTAAATGACGACCATCCACTTAATTTCAACAGTGTGAGAACATAGCCTTTCTGTGTTTTCAATCCACTCCTGGTTTTGGCTGCAAAATACTTAAAAAATACTGTGTGTGAACATAGCCTTAAAAATGATGCAATAATGAGGGGGGAAAACGACATCTAATTTCCATCAGGGGATTTGAACCAAAGAATGAACTGCTGGCAGGTGTCCAGACAGGTGAGTTACCCCTAGACCACAGCTCCAACACATTAGGGTGAAGAGATTCAACTAGATTTGCATTTCCAGGGAAAAACATAGTGCTTGAAAAGAGTGCCCCTTTACTAGTGACTTCCTTTTAAGAAAAACTTTAACCCTGGGTGCCGTCCCTTTAAGAGCGACATGGGTCCCTTTAACCCATTAACGATGGGGCCAATTTTCGTTTTTGCGTTTTCGTTTTTTCCTCCTTGTGTTTAAAAGGCCATAGCACTTGCATTTTTCTACCTAGAAACCCACATGAGCCCTTATTTTTTGCGTCACTAATTGTACTTTGCAATGACAGGCTGAATTTTTGCATAAAGTACACTGCGAAACCAGAAAAAAATTCAGTGTGGTGAAATTAAAAAAGAAAACGCATTTCTTTTATTTGGGGGTATTTGTTTTTACGCCATTCGCCCTGGGGTAAAACTGACTTGTTATATATCTTACGATTACAACGATATGTAACATGTATAACTTATATTGTATCGGATGGCCTGTAAAAAATTCAAACCATTGTTACCAAATATATGTTCCTTAAAATCGCTCCATTCCCAGGCTTATAGCGCTTTTATCCTTTGGTCTATGGAGCTGTGTCAGGTGTCATTTTTTGCGCCATGATGTTTACTTTCTATCGGTACCTTGATTGCGCATATACGACTTTTTGATCGCTTTTTATTACATTTTTTCTGGATTTGATGCGACCAAAAATGCGCAATTTTGCACTTTGAGATTTTTTTGCGCTTACGCCGTTTACCGTGCGAGATCAGTAATGTGATTAATTAATAGTTCGGGCGATTACGCACGCGGCGATAGCAAACATGTTTATTTATTAACTTTTAATTAAAACATGGGAAAAGGGGGGTGATTCAAACTTTTATTAGGGGAGGGGGCTTTTTACTAATAACAATACTTTTTTTTTTTTACACATATATTAGAAGCCCCCCTGGGGTTAGGGTTATTCTCCCTGGGGTTAGGGTTATTCCCCCTGGGGTTAGGGTTATTCCCCCCTGGGGGACTTCTAGTATATACACTTTGATCTCTCATTGAGATCTTTGCTGTATAGTTATACAGCAAAAATCAATGAGATCTGCACTCGTTTTTGCGAACGACGATTTAAGAACATGTTCAAAGATCAAAATGAACGATTTCTCGCTCGTCGTTTAATCGTTCGCTGCGTTTACACGTGCGATTATCGTTCGAATTTGATAGAAATTCACACGATAATCTTTCCGTGTAAACGCAGCATAAAGCACTATAATTATACCTGAGTGTTTCTTTCAGACATAACCTACTTACAGAGGACTGATCTGCAATCTGACAGCTGAGCGTGCAGGAGGCCGGGCAGCATTAATTATTCATGAACAGGAAGGAGGATGCATGCCAGAGTGTGGCACGAACAACAGCTCTGTGACTCTTCAGTAAGTAGGAGACATAAGATTGTACATAATTCGCTGCACGGAAAATTACCAAAAAGGCACCATGCTCACTGGGGGCTGCCAGCTACAGCACACTGTCACCACCTTAGGTAGGGCTCAGGAGCTGACAGATTCCCTTTAATCTTGCAATGTGGGGTCTTCTAAACTCACAGCCAGGGCCGTATTTGCCACTAGGCACCCGTGGTCCGGTGCCTAGGGCGGCGCCCTGCCTAGTCCACGCCGGGAGGGGGGGGAGGGGGGGTGACGGAGCGGCCGGGAGAAGGATGGGCAGGCAGGCTGGTTCCCTCCCCCCATGCAGCACCGGGGTCCGGGGCAGGTGTTGAGCTTCCGGCACACACAGTGTGACAGAGGCCGGAAGCTCCCAGCTGCAGCCCCGAGGTCCCGGATCTTGTCTCCTGCTCGGCGGCGCTCACGTGATGTGACGTCATCGCCGAGCAGGAGAGAAGATCCGGGAACGCGGGGCTGCAGCTGGGAGCTTCCGGCCTCTGTCACACTGTGTGTGCCGGAAGCTCAACACCTGCCCCGAACCCCGGCGCTGCATGGGGGGAGGGAACCAGCCAGCCTGCCCATCCTTCTCCCGGCCGCCCGCCCCGTCACCCCCAGCCTCTCCCCTCTGCCCGCCCCCGGCCCCCCTGCATCCTCAGCTGCTCCCCTGCTGGGGGGCAGCCTCTCCCCCTACCCCCAGCCTCTCCCCCTGCCCCCCCCCAGCCTCTCCCCTGCCCCCCCCCTCCTCTCCCCTGCCCCCCCCGCCTCTCCCCTGCCCCCCCCCAGCCTCTCCCCTGCCCCCCCCCGCCTCTCCCCTGCCCCCCCCCCAGCCTCTCCCCTGCCCCCCCCAGCCTCTCCCCTGCCCCCCCCCAGCCTCTCCCCTGCCCCCCCCCAGCCTCTCCCCTGCCCCCCCCCCCTAGCCTCTCCCCTGCCCCCCAGCCTCTCCCCTGCCCCCCCCAGCCTCTCCCCTGCCCCCCCCAGCCTCTCCCCTGCCCCCCAGCCTCTCCCCTGCCTCTCCCCCTAACCCCCAGCCTCTCCCCTGCCCCCCAGGGTCTCCCCTGCCCCCCAGCCTCTCCCCCTGCCCCCAGCCTCTCCCCTGCCCCCCACCCAGCCTCTCCCCTGCCCCCCCAGCCTCTCCCCTGCCCCCCAGCGTCTCCCCTGACCCCTCAGCCTCTCCACCTAACCCTCAGCCTCTCCCCCTGCCTCTCCCCCGGTCCCCAGCCTCTCCCCCCTGCATTCTCAGCCTCTCCCCCTAACCCCCAGCCTCTCCCCTGCCCCCCCAGCCTCTCCCCCTAACCCTCAGCCTCTCCCCTAACCCCCAGCATCTCCCCTGACCCCAGCGTCTCCCCTGACCCCTCAGCCTCTCCCCCGGTCCCCAGCCTCTCCCCCCTGCATTCTCAGCCTCTCCCCTGCCCCCCCAGCCTCTCCCCTGACCCCCAGCCTCTCCCCTGCCCCCCCAGCCTCTTCCCCTTCCCCCCCCAGTCTCTTCCCCTTCCCCCCCAGCCTCTCCCCTGCCCCCCCAGCCTCTCCCCTGCCCCCAGCCTCTCCCCCCTGCATTCTCAGCTGCTCCTCTGCCTCCCAGCCCCTCCCTCTCACCCCCAGCCTCTCCCCCTGCCCCCAGCCTCTCCCCCTGAATCCCAGCTTCTCCACTGCCTCCCTACCGCTCCCCCTGAACCCCAACCTCTCCCCCTGAACCCCAGCTTCTCCCCTGCCACCCTAGCTGCCCCTCCCTGCTGCTCCCCTGCCCCCCAGCTGCTCTCCCTTTCCCCCAGCTGCTCTCCCTGTCACCCCCAGCTGCCTCCCTTCCCCAGTCACCCCCAGCTGCCTCCCTTCCTCAGTCCCCCCCCAGCTGCCTCCCTTCCCCAGTCACCCCCAGCTGCCTCCCTTCCCCAGTCACCCCCAGCTGCCTCCCTTCCCCAGTCACCCCCAGCTGCCTCCCTTCCTCAGTCTCCCCCCAGCTGCCTCCCTTCCCCAGCTGCCTCCCTTCCCCAGTCACCCCTAGCTGCCTCCCTTCCCCAGTCACCCCCAGCTGCCTCCCTTCCTCAGTCTCCCCCCAGCTGCCTCCCTTCCCCAGCTGCCCTCCTGCCCCAGTCACCCCCAGCTGCCCGCCTGCAGACGAGTTATGGTCAGAGAAGTCTTCATGATGCTGCGCCAGATGGAGAAGAAAGCAAAAAGTTAGCGACAGCAATTCGAGAAGACGTCACCTGTGAGTCATTAGTAACTGCACTGTAATCACTTCTATAGTGTGCAGAGCCTGTGTACCATTGGGGTCTCAATGGGTCAGTGTATTGTTTGCGGTAGTGTACTGACACAGCCCTGCGGTCACTACAGTACACTAACCCAAACTTTTAAACTAGGACCCAACTACAAGAGCTGCAGGCACTACAACTCCCAGCATATCCTGAGGGCTGTAGACTGTCAGTAAATGCTGGGAGTTGTAGTGCCTGCAGCTGTTGTAGTTGGGTCCTAGGTGCATTATACACTGGAGGCTTTGTGGGAGATCAGAATACAGAGATCTGTGGGGGCTCAGTGTGTGGAAGTGACCCCAGAACATCACTAATAGGGGATAGAACAAAAACATCTCCCCCTATCCCTATTAGTGCTGTTCTGGGGTCACGTCCCTGCACTGAGCCCCCACAAATCTATGTATTCTGATTTCCCACAACGCCTCCAGGACCCAACTACAACAGCTGCAGGCACTACAACTCCCAGAACAGTCTGCAGCCCTCAGGATATGCTGGGAGTTGTAGTGCCTGCAGCTGCTGTAGTTGGGTCCTAGGTGCATCATACACTGGATGCTTTGTGGCATATCAGAATACATAGATCTGTGGGGGCTCAGTGCAGGGAAGTGACCCCAGAACATCACTAATAAGATATAGGGGGAGATGTTTTTGTTCTATCCCCTATTAGTGCTGTTCTGGGGTCACTTCCCTGCACTGAGCCCCCACAGATCTATGTATTCTTATGTGCCACAAAGCATCCAGTGTATGATGCACCTAGGATCCAACTACAACAGCTGCAGGCACTACAACTCCCAGCATGTACTGACAGTCTGCAGCCCTCAGGATATGCTGGGAGTTGTAGTAAAGTAGTACAATCCTATGATAACTGCCGCTGTAGACAGATGTTTTGCTGGACCTTCAGGGCTGATGGTTGTCACCCACAGATTGCAGCCACCAGGAGACTCTGCACACAGTGATTTATTAAAGGGTTGTCCTCTCAGAGACTACAACTCCCAGCATACCCTGAGAGCTGTATAAATGGAGGGGGATCTGAGATTTGTCACAGATACAGATGAATTCAGGAAAGGAGCGGGTCAGCATGTCGTGTCTCACTGGTTGTATATTGGTGGGCCCCAGGTACCCCAGTCCAACACTGGACAGAACCAGTCCCCAAACTAAGACGTCCCCGGCCTCCTTCCTTCCTCCATCACGTCTGTTTGATGAGAACAGCGGGCATCAAGCAGAGCGGCACCCAAGTGCCAGGGTATATACCATGCATGTACAGCAACGTGGGGGGGGGGGGCGCCTCTGCGTGCAAAGTGCCTAGGGCAGCATGAACTCTAAATACAGGCCTGCTCACAGCCAACCAGGCAAATGTCCTTTGGCAGTAGAAGGCCAAATCACCACAGAATTACTCTTACTGGCACTTAAATGGTTAATCATTTGCCCTCCAATTTCGAAATCATGACAGATAAGTTTATCATGCCTTCCTTCACCTACTTACACACCCTTTTCTGAGTAATCCATTTTAACCCTTTAGGCTATGTTCACACATTGTATGACACCGGCCGTTCCGTGACACGGCCGGGTCACAGAATGGCCAGTGTCGGATAAGATTATCCCAGCCGGTACTGCAGTACTGCCGCTGAGTTCTGATGCGGGCGCATCAGTGTGCGCCCGCATCAGAACTCCCCACTGGACACAATGGAGCGTGCGGCCGGACCCGCGCGCTTCTTGTGTGCACTGACAGGTTCTCTGCGGCCGCTATTCAATGAATAACAGCCGCAGAAAACTGTCATGTCAGTTTTTTGAGGTGCCGCTAGAGATCCTGGCGGGAGCGTATACGATGTGTATGCGCTTCGGCCGGGATTCCATAGACGGCAATGTAATGTATATTTTCGTATTAATCATGGCCATTGTTGCAATCGGCAACAACGGCTGTAATTTTTTCGAAAATATACGTTGTGTGAACATAGCCAATCAGTATGATTGTGCTAATATGGTTCCCAGCAGCACAGTATAGATCTACTGTACAGCGCACCAAGGCTACCAGTTGCGGCTGCAGCAGTAACTTTACATCACGCCAGGCTAGGAGTGGGCGGAAACTAGTCTTCTCTCTTACTAGTCATTGCTCTCTTAGAAATTGCTCATTGTGACCCATTAGTGCGTCTTTGCAGCACTATAATGGCAAAGCTGCGTGGCTGCTTCATTACATTGCCACAAAGATTCAAACACCTTCCTCGCTCCTGGCATCATATTGATACATGATGCCGAGCAGAGAAAGAGTCCACTGCAGAACTTCCCCTTCCCTAGCTTCCTATGGCTGTATCTATGTTCCTTAGGACTACCTAAGGCGGCATCTAACTTCTCTAGACGCCGAGAGTGAAATATCGAGCGTTTGGGTTTTTTACAAACGTTGCCAAATCCGAAATTTCTGCAAGTTCGCTCAACACTACTTGTAAGCCACAACGAGGAATGTCACATACATGGGTAAATACTATAAGGTTACATTTTTTTGGGCTGTTTGAGTCCAAGTAATAGCCGTCATTTCATACTTACAGCCGTCATTTGTTCCATAACGGATGTTATTTGGACCCAAATGGCCAAAAAAAGACGGTGCAGGAACAAAGTCTAAGGCTATGTTCACACAAAGTGTTCCGCTGTCTATTCTTAGGGTGGTATTACACAGGCCGATGGGGGCCCGATAATACCTGAAAACGAGCGCCGATCTGCTAGATCGGCGCTCGTTTACTGGGCCTATTACACGGCCCGATAATCGTTTAACAAGGGCTGCAAGGACATCGTTACCGATGTCCTTGCAGCCCTTGCTTTAACAATATACTTTACCTATCCACGTTCCAGGGCTCCCCGGGTCCCGCATGCTCTAGCTTCAGAGCGGCCTGTAAGCTGACAGGCCGCTCGGCCAATCACAGGCCGCGGCGGTCCCGGCCTGTGATTGGCGGAGCGACCTGTCAGCTGACAGGTCACTCTGAAGCTAGAGCATGCGGGACCCGGGGAGAAGCGGACCGCAGGAGCAGCCCTGGAGCATGAATAGGTAATGTATATCGTCAGTCGCCAGCCACGCACCGCTATTACACGTAGCAATGCGCAGTCGGCGCCCGACAATTATAGGTTCTAACCTATATCAACTATCAGCCAATGACAATGATCATCGGCTGATCGTTGTCTTTATTATACGGAGCGATAATTGGGCCAATTATCTTTCCATGTAATAGTACCCTTATGGTGAACGTTCCATCAGTACATTCGCTTTAAGTTTCGCACATGGTTAGAATGGCGCTGGCGTGGGGAAGTCGGTGCTGCATTCTTTTTTTTGAATCGTTGCCCAGTTCCCTGTACGCCGTTGTTCTATTTCCTGAAGTGGGAACATAGCCATAAAAACAATAAACATGCTCATTCTTTACAACCTGCTGTTTATATCACCTGTTCACACAAACTTGCCTCCTTCTCCTGATATGCCCACACTTATGCTACGTTTACACGGAACGATTATCGGGCGAATTTTCGCAAAAACAATCGCATTGAGCGATAATTGTGCCATGTAAACACAGCCAACGATCAAGCGATGAGTTAAAAAATCGTTCATTTTGATCTTTCAACATGTTCTCAAATCGTCATTCATCGTTTGCTAAAAATTCGCAGATCGCTTTGTGTAAACAGTCTTTCAAAGATTCACCCTGTGTAAAAGATGGGCTTAAGCTATCTTAAAAACGATCGAAATAACGATTTTTCTTACAAATCTTCTAACGATTTTTCTCCATCTAAACGCTGATCGTTATAAAAACCAAATTGTTGCTTCAAAATCGTTAATCGTTCGATTGGGCGAATTATCGCTTCGTGTAAACCCAGCATTAGACTCCTCCCTCACCCAAGGGACTAACTTCCTAACCAGCGTGTGAGACACGCTGTGGTTGGGTGGAAAGAGTGCAATAGAAGAGCAGAAAGGGAAGAGGTGATAGGATAGAAGAAAGTAGATATCCTACTGGTTCACAGGATCTGGTATACACAAATACAATAACCCTTTGAGACTCTTCAGCTGTGCAGCTTCCACACTTCAGTTATACAATACAGCGACATCTAGTGGTCATCTTTAGTAACACTTCAGCTGCAATAGAACATCTTTAGTGGTCATCTTTAGTAACACTTCAGCTGCAATAGGACTACAAAAAGTACAGACTTTTACGAAGGGTGTGGATAATAGTAACACCCCTAGTGGGACACCACATATTTATCAGTCCGACCAATGCTTTTAATGCAGAGCGATGGCTGGTAATCTAGACGAGTTGTCAATAACGGGAGGGTAATGCTGGGTTTACACGGAACGATTATCGTTCGAATTTGCACGATAACGATCGAATTGGAACTATAATCGTACGTGTAAACGCAGCAAACGATCGAACGACGAGTGAGAAATCGTTCATTTTGATCTTTTATCTTGTTCTTAAATCGTCTTTCGCAAAAAATTCGCCGATCGTTTCGTGTAAACAGTTGTCCGATCGCCACCCCCGCCGCCCCGATCGCCACCCCTGCCGCCGCTCCGATCGCCACCTCCGCCGCCGCTCCGATTGCCACCCCCGCCGCCCCGATCGGAGCGGGGGTGGCGATCAGAGCGGGGGGGGCGGGGGTCAATCGGAGAGGCGGCGGCAGGGGTGGCAATCGGAGTGGTGGCGGGGGTGGCGATCAGAGCGGCGGGGGTGGCGATCGGGGCAGCGCAGGGGGCTGCGGTTGACCGTGGGGCCGGGCTGCGAGCGGGGGGCCGGGCTGCGGGCGGGCCAGGCTGCGGGCAGGCGATCGCAAAACGATCGCAAAACAATTTTTAAACGCTGATCGTTAGGAAAAAATAATCGGTACTCCGACATCGTTAATCGTACGATCGGGCCAATTATCGTTTCGTGTAAACCCAGCATTAGGGTCCATTTACACACAGAGATTTATCTGACAGATTTTTGAAGCCAAAACCAGGAACAGACTATAAACAGAGAACAGGCCATATAGGAAAGATTGTGATTTCTCCTCTTTTCAAATCCATTCCTGGCTTTGGCTTCCAAAATTGATCAGATAAATCTGTGTAAACGCACCAGGGTCCATTTACACAGAAAGATTATCTGACAGATTATCTGCCAAAGATTTGAAGTCAAAGCCAGGAATGGATTTGAAAAGGGGAGAAATCTCAGGCTTTCCTTTATGACCTGATCTCTGTTTATAGTCTGTTTCTGGCTTTGGCTTCAAATGTTTGGCAGATAATCTGTCAGATAATCTTTCTGTGTAAATGGACCCTAAATCGAGATTCTGTAGAGAAAGGACGCAGCTCAGATAGCTCCCCACAGTGGTTTTGGCTGGGCCCTGGCCCTCTGCCAGGTCCCCCTTACAAGTCACAGTAGGACTTGTTAGTACCCCGCATGGGTAGGATGCAGGACAGTCATCTTACACACTTCTTTCTTGAAGTACCCAGACCCTGCATAATGCAGTGCTAAACCCTTCAGGAGAGGAATAGCCAATAGATTATCTCAACCCACGCCGTGGACTAGGAGTATTTACAGTGCAGGACAGTATCCGCAAAAGAGCCAAAGAGCTAGGAACTGATCCAGGTGGAGCTAAGTTACTGGAAAGTCTATGAACTCCATCTCGCAGCTGCTCATCCCAGGTAACAAGGTCTGGGGCCTGTGTCACCCATTAGTACGGTTCAGCCAAAGCTAGGGGGCATAAGGTGGTGTGAAGACTATAGGAAAAGGTCAATACATGGGCACAGGTTGTTTCTTCTACAATTATTCTTCTACACACTCCAACATGTCAGCAGATCACATTACTACTTGGGTTGAGACTCTCACAGCACCCTCCTATCTACTAGGCTACCTCAGTACAACCTTATCAACTCCACTAGATCCTACTCAGCACTTATCACACAGATCTGGTGGTTCTATGTTTGTGTATTTATTGGAACTGTATCAAGTGTATTTCAATATCCGTTGTATTACCTGCTGCACATTTACAAGTAGTAAGCTCAGTCAACATTATCAACTGAGTCTGTGATTATTCGTTACCACCTGCAAAGCACTTACACCGCAACCTTGGAACACTTCCCCTTTCTGTGGGTGGTGGGTCCTACCACTATTCAGGAGGGTCATTACACCGCTCTGACCACCTGTGACTACACTATCCCAAGGGACCCGGCAGCAACCCAACAGGACACCGACCAAATGGAAAACGGTGTTACACTCTCAAAGCAGGCGTGCCAACACACCTGTGTGTTCACCTGGCACTGGCGTGACGTTACAAAACCCTAAGGTCCAACTGTATCTTCCGCCATCCACCATAGAAGTGGTGTCACACTTCCATCTAGCAAGTGACCGTCCATCCCACCGCTATAACATCATTCGGGGTCTCATCACAAATATATACAGGGTGAGTCAAAAGTTTCAATGGGTGTAGGGGCCTATGTTTTTGAATATGTCTGAAACATGGCCGCCCTCTTGAAATCCACCGTATTGGATGACGTTTTTTCAATGGGAAGGCATATTAACCCTTTAAGGACATGGCCCATTTTCGTTTTTACGTTTTCGGTTTTTCCTCCTTGTGTTTAAAAGGCCATAGCACTTGCATTTTTCCACCTAGAAACCCACATGACCCCTTATTTTTTGCGTCACTAATTGTACTTTGCAATTACAGGCTGAATTTTTGCATAAAGTACACTGCGAAACCAGAAAAAAATTCAAAGTGTGGTGAAATTGAAAAAAAAAAAACGCATTTCTTTTATTTGGGGGAAATGTGTTTTTACGCCATTCGCCCTGGGGTAAAACTGACTTGTTATGCATGTTCCTCAAGTCGTTACGATTAAAACGATATATAACATGTATAACTTATATTGTATCTGATGGCCTGTAAAAAATTCAAACCGTTGTTAACCAATATACGTTCCTTAAAATCGCTCCATTCCCAGGCTTATAGCACTTTTATCCTTTGGTCTATGGGGCTGTGCGAGGTGTCATTTTTTGCGCCATGATGTGATCTTTCTATCGGTACCTTGATTGCGCATATACGACTTTTTGATCGCTTTATATTACATTTTTTCTGGATTTGATGCGACCAAAAATGCGCAATTTTGCACTTTGGGATTTTTTTGCGCTGACGCCGTTTACCGTACGAGATCAGGAATGTGATTAATTAATAGTTCGGGCGATTACGCACGCGGCGATAGCAAACATGTTTATTTATTTATTTGTTTACTTTTATTTAAAACCTGGGAAAAGGGGGGTGATTCAGACTTTTATTAGGGGAGGGGGCTTTTTACTATTAACAACACTTTATTTTTTTTTTTTACACATATACTAGAAGCCCCCCTGGGGTTAGGGTTATTCCCCCTGGGGTTAGGGTTATTCCCCCTGGGGTTAGGGTTATTCCCCCTGGGGGACTTCTAGTATATACACTGTGATCTCTCATTGAGATCTCTGCAGCATAGATATGCTGCAGAGATCCATGAGATCGGCACTCGTTTGCTTTCGGCTGCTGCAGCCGAAAACGAACGAGTGCCGAGCCGAGGACGGCGCCATCTTGGACGCGTCCCCGGCCGGCATCAGTAACGGAGATCGCTCCTCCGGGACAAGGTCCCGGAGGAGCGATCTCCCCCACTAGACACCAGGGAAACGTTGCCTCCGGTAATCGGAGGCAGCTGTCAACTTTGACAGCTGCCTCCGATTAGCTAATTAGCGGGCACGGCGATCAGACCGTGCCCGCTAATAGCAGCGGTCCCGGGCTACTCGCGGCACCCGGGATCGCGGCACTTCAAAGCGGGGCCGCCGCGCGGCCCCGCTTTGAAGTGCAAGTGAGGACATATGACGTAGGGGTACGTCATATGTCCTTAAGAGGTTAAAGATGTTTTTTGGTACAATGTTTTTTCAGGGCAGTTTGGCATCTATGAGTGCGTTTGCACTTTGGTGAACTGACGGCACCCCCAGCAATCTGAGCTTTTCTACAAAAACTGTGTTTTTCCTTCAAACTTCTATAGAGGGTAAAAACACCAGAAACAAATATCCTGTGTTTTTTTCCCCAGTTCTTCCACAAAAAAAACTACTGGAATCACATAATAATAACGGCCATAGGCTGTATCCATGTTTTCCAGGACTCCCTGGCGCTGCATCCAACTGCGGAATGATCAGACTGGAGCTCGCTCACGTACGCTCTTCTTTAGTGGTGACGTGTATTCTATTGTAGTCACGAATAGGTCGTGAGGATTCAGAGCAGTGGAGAGGAGTTTGTCTTCAGAGTCCCAACCCAATGAAGTACTCTGCTCTGCCGGAACTTTAAAAGGAGTAGAAGGATACTTGAGAATACTTAAAAAAAAAATACTTGTGCCTGTGTTTCGACCTTTATCGTTGTAACCACCTGTTGCCCTACAGTGTTGGGTGACCCGTCCTACTAGGGTGATACAAGCCCCAGACCTTGTTACCTGAGATGAGCAAGGTGTCCAAAGTTACCTGGGTTCACCTGCATTGCGACACAGAGTACATAGGCTCTTGGCTGCTTTGCTCTATCCGGATCCGTTCCTCTAGCTTCTAGGATACTGTCCTGCGCTGTGTTTCAGTTGTTCACGGCAAGGGTTGGGGTGATCCCTGACTTGTCCTCTCTTTAGTGTTTAGCACTGCATCTTAAGTAGAAGTGTTGCTGAAGAATTCAGTCTCTGTGTTTTCCATACGTCTGTTCTCTACTACACTCCAGACTAGACTACACTGGACTAAGTGTCCTTGACAGGGGACCTGGCAGAGCCAGGGCCCAGCTTGACTACAGCAGGGACCGTCCTGTCTTGCGTCCTCTCTCTACAGAAACTTGACTAAGACTGACTAAGTGTGGGTGTACACTTCCACTCCCCATGTGACAACTTCCTACAGGGTGTGCAACAGCTCCTGTGAGTGCTGGAGAAGAGGGTGTGAGAAGAAAGAAGAATAGAGATAGGTGGAAGAGAAGAGTAGCTCTCGTTGGTGTGCAGATCACAAACAAACAATAACCCTTAGTTCACTAAAGCTGTGCAACATACATATACATGAATATACATACTACTGACATCTAGTGGCAAAACCTATACATGACTTCATTACCACTTCACTTTGAGTTACAGGCTTTTGCAAGGGGTGTTCAGACTAGTAACACCCATGGTGGGAGACAACATATGCTCTGGCCGCCGGGGGTTAACTTACATACTAGCAGCTGGATGTCAATCCCAGTATGTATTCTCATAGGGATGAACTGGCGCTGGATCCACAGATCCACAGATTTCGCTGATAATTTGCAGCGTGAAAAACACTGCGGATTCGGTAAATGTGAAGGCACCCTAAAAGTTCTGTATGGATGGAGGGGGAGGGGTAGTCAGTTCTTGAGTGGGGGTAGTCAGCTCCTGGAGGGGGAGGGTAATCATGGATGGGGGGGGGTAGTATATATGGATGGGGGGTAGTCAGCTCCTGGATGAGGGATGTGGGGAAGTAGTAATCCCGGATTGGGGGGGTAGTCAGCATTTGAATGGGGGCAGTATTCCTAGATGGGGGTAGTCAGCTACTGGATAGGGGGTAGTCATTCTGCATAGGGTGGGGGGTACTCAGCTCCTTGATGGGAGGGTAGTCATTCTGGATGGGGTGGGGGTAGTCAGCTCCTGGGCGTGTAGGAAGGGTAGTCATTCTGGATAGGGTGGGGGATAGTCATTCTGGACGGGGTAAGGGGTAGTCAGCTCCTGGATAAGGCAGTAATCCTGGATGGTTAGTCAGCATTTGGATGGGGGCAGTAATGCTGGTGGGGGGTAGTTGGCTCCTGGGAGGGTAGTCATTCTGGATGGGGTGTGGTGGGGGGGGTAGTCATTCTGGATGGGGTGTGGTTGGGGGTAGTCAGCTCTTGGGAGGGTAGTCATTCTGGACAGGGTGAGGGGTAGTCAGCTCCTTGATAGGGGTAGTCATTCTGGATGGGGTGGGTAGTCAGCTCCTGGGCGGTTGGGGGGGTGGGTAGTCAGCTCCTGGATAAGGGATGGGGGGGTAGCAGTAATCCTGGATGGTTAGTCAGCATTTGGATTGGGGCAGTAATCCTGGTGGGGGGTAGTCATTCTGGATGGGGTGTGGTGGAGGGTAGTCAGCTCCTGGGAGGGTAGTCATTCTGGATGGGGTGAGGGGTAGTCAGCTCCTTGATGGGGGGGGGGGAGTCAGCTCCTGGGTGGGGGCAGTAATCCTGGATGGTTAGTCAGCATTTGGATTGGGGCAGTAATCCTGGTGGGGGGTAGTCATTCTGGATGGGGTGAGGGGTAGTCAGCTCCTTGATAGGGGTAGTCATTCTATACAGGGTGAGGGGTAGTCAGCTCCTGGGAGGGTAGTCATTCTGGATGGGGTGTGGTGGGGGGTAGTCAGCTCCTTGATAGGGGTAGTCATTCTGGATGGGGGAGGGGGGTAGTCATCTCCTGGGTGGGGGCAGTAATCCCTGGTGCCCCCGGTGCCTGCCTACCCCACAGCCTGTACTGCAGTAGTTGCCCCACCTGTTTGCTCACTACCCCGGGGTGCACTCCCTCCATTCACAGCGCAAGGTGCAGCCCTGGCAGCCTCGGCTGTCAGTCACGGGAAGCCTTTCGGGTGTGGTATGTGGGCGGCTGTCGTACTAGGTAAAGTGTCAGTGAAGTCAGTGAAGAAGCGGGTGTGGAGCTGCACATCAGTCAGGAAGAGGCCGAGCGCCGGATCTGAGGGGAGCGAGTATGAGGGAGGCGGCGGGCTCCGGCGGGGCGCCCCTGCAGCTCGTCAGGCAGCTGCTCCGGGACCTTCCCATAGAGCAGGTGAGTGACACCACAACAGCGAGACTGACTGACTGAGTGTGAGTGACAGTGAGTGTGAGTGCACGGGAGTGATGGCTACGGGCTGACGGGACGTGTGCGGCTGTCACTGATGAATGAATGGCTGTGGAGGGTGAGAGGCCGCGGGCGGTGGGGTGTGAGGGGCGGCCGGGTCACGGGACCTGTCACTATCAGCGGATGGGACGTTATACGGGGAGTGATGGAACGTTATAGAGAAGAGGGAAACTAATGGAACGTTATAGAGAAGAGGGAAACTAATGGAACGTTATAGAAGGGAGGCGCCCGCCGGGGAGATGGGGCTGCGGAGGCTCCGGTGACGTCACTGCTGCCCCGGGAGGGGGGCTCCCTGACTACACGGGGGCCGCTCGGGGTGCCATACTCACCGGGGCGGTTATACTAGTTCTCTGGGAACAGGGATGCGGCCGAATAAAGGGGGGAGAAGTTTCTGGCCCAGTTTCGGATCCTATTGGAAGGATTGCTCTGTCTTCTCCGTCATCTCCATCCGGTGACTGCTGCCACAAGAAGGGTCTGTGAGGTACCGGTCTGTGGCAAGGTTCACATGCTGCGTTTTCTGGAAATCTTCCACAATACAGTTTCCATTCAGTTTCTGGGCCAGGAGTGGATCCAGCCTCTACTTATTTACTATGTGACTCCAATTGGGCCGATTTCCACAGAGACTTATAGGGGTTGTCCAGAATAATATGATAATTGGGCATCCTGCTGGGTGCCTGTCAGTGCAGAATACTCACCTGTCCTGCAGTGCAGAATACTCACCTGTCCCGCAGTGCAGAATACTCACCTGTCCCGCAGTGCAGAATACTCACCTGTCCCGCAGTGCAGAATACTCACCTGTCCCGCAGTGCAGAATACTCACCTGTCCCGCAGTGCAGAATACTCACCTGTCCCGCAGTGCAGAATACTCACCTGTCCCGCAGTGCAGAATACTCACCTGTCCCGCAGTGCAGAATACTCACCTGTCCCGCAGTGCAGAATACTCACCTGTCCCGCAGTGCAGAATACTCACCTGTCCCGCAGTGCAGAATACTCACCTGTCCCGCAGTGCAGAATACTCACCTGTCCCGCAGTGCAGAATACTCACCTGTCCCGCAGTGCAGAATACTCACCTGTCCCGCAGTGCAGAATACTCACCTGTCCCGCAGTGCAGAATACTCACCTGTCCCGCAGTGCAGAATACTCACCTGTCCCGCAGTGCAGAATACTCACCTGTCCCGCAGTGCAGAATACTCACCTGTCCCGCAGTGCAGAATACTCACCTGTCCCGCAGAGCAGAATACTCACCTGTCCCGCAGTGCAGAATACTCACCTGTCCCGCAGTGCAGAATACTCACCTGTCCCGCAGTGCAGAATACTCACCTGTCCCGCAGTGCAGAATACTCACCTGTCCTGCAGTGCAGAATACTCACCTGGCCCGCAGAGCAGAATACTCACCTGGCCCGCAGTGCAGAATACTAACCTGTCCTGCAGTGCAGTATACTCACCTGTCCCGCAGTGCAGTCCCATCAGCTATCTTAGTGATAGCTGATGTAGCAGAGCTGCCTTAGTGATAGCTGATGCAGCAGAGCTGTCTTAGTGATAGCTGATGCAGCAGAGCTGTCTTAGTGATATCGGATGTAGCAGAGCTGTCTTAGTGATAGCTGATGCAGCAGAGCTGTCTCAGTGATGGGTGGTGCAGCTGAGCTGTCTCAGTGATGGGTGGTGCAGCTGAGCTGTCTTAGTGATGGGTGGTGCAGCTGAGCTGTCTTAGTGATGGGTGGTGCAGCAGAGCTGTCTTAGTGATAGCTGATGTAGCAGAGCTGTCTTAGTGATAGGTGGTGCAGCAGAGCTGTCTTAGTGATAGGTGG
This sequence comes from Dendropsophus ebraccatus, assembly GCF_027789765.1. Classification (NCBI taxonomy): domain Eukaryota; kingdom Metazoa; phylum Chordata; class Amphibia; order Anura; family Hylidae; genus Dendropsophus; species Dendropsophus ebraccatus. The sequence continues at coordinate 150,351,031 of NC_091458.1, forward strand.
TGCAGCAGAGCTGTCTTAGTGATGGGTGGTGCAGCAATGCTGTCTTAGTGATGGGTGGTGCAGCAGAGCTGTCTTAGTGATGGGTGGTGCAGCAGAGCTGTCTTAGTGATGGGTGGTGCAGCAGAGCTGTCTTAGTGATAGCTGATGTAGCAGAGCTGTCTTAGTGATAGCTGATGTAGCAGAGCTGTCTTAGTGATGGGTGGTGCAGCAGAGCTGTCTTAGTGATAGCTGATGTAGCAGAGCTGTCTTAGTGATATCGGATGTAGCAGAGCTGTCTTAGTGATAGCTGATGCAGCATAGCTGTCTTCGTGATAGCTGATGCAGCAGAGCTGCCTTAGTGATAGCTGATGTAGCAGAGCTGTCTTAGTGATAGCTGATGTAGCAGAGCTGTCTTAGTGATAGCTGATGTAGCAGAGCTGTCTTAGTGATAGCTGATGCAGCAGAGCTGTCTTAGTGATAGCTGATGTAGCAGAGCTGTCTTAGTGATAGCTGATGCAGCAGAGCTGTCTTAGTGATAGCTGATGTAGCAGAGCTGTCTTAGTGATAGCTGATCTAGCAGAGCTGTCTTAGTGATAGCTGATGTAGCAGAGCTGTCTTAGTGATATCGGATGTAGCAGAGCTGTCTTAGTGATAGCTGATGCAGCAGAGCTGTCTTCGTGATAGCTGATGCCGCAGAGCTGTCTTAGTGATATCGGATGTATCAGAGCTGTCTTAGTGATAGCTGATGCAGCAGAGCTGTCTTAGTGATAGCTGATGTAGCAGAGCTGTCTTAGTGATAGCTGATGCAGCAGAGCTGTCTTAGTGATAGCTGATGTAGCAGAGCTGTCTTAGTGATAGCTGATGCAGCAGAGCTGTCTTAGTGATAGCTGATGCAGCAGAGCTGTCTTAGTGATAGCTGATGTAGCAGAGCTGTCTTAGTGATAGCTGATGTAGCAGAGCTGTCTTAGTGATAGCTGATGCAGCAGAGCTGTCTTAGTGATAGCTGATGTAGCAGAGCTGTCTTAGTGATAGCTGATGTACCAGAGCTGTCTTAGTGATAGCTGATGTAGCAGAGCTGTCTTAGTGATAGCTGATGTAGTAGAGCTGTCTTAGTGATAGCTGATGTAGCAGAGCTGTCTTAGTGATGGGTGGTGCAGCAGAGCTGTCTTAGTGATAGCTGATGTAGCAGAGCTGTCTTAGTGATAGCTGATGCAGCAGAGCTGTCTTAGTGATAGCTGATGTAGCAGAGCTGTCTTAGTGATAGCTGATGTAGCAGAGCTGTCTTAGTGATAGCTGATGTAGCAGAGCTGTCTTAGTGATAGCTGATGTAGCAGAGCTGTCTTAGTGATAGCTGATGTAGCAGAGCTGTCTTAGACAGATATCACTAACTTTATTTTTAACACAATAAAATAAAAATAGTCCAAAAATTGGTATCACTGTAATAGTGCAGGGGTATTATATTTCTACCACTGTATTTTGTTTTGTTTTTTTATACTTTACTAAGTATCGAACTGGTATTGAGTATCGAAATAAAAAAGTTAGTATCGGTATCGAACTCAAAATTCTGGTATCGTGACATCACTACTATATAGAGTCCTGTTACATTACTGTCTACCAGCAGGTGACCATTAAAATGAACCAGGCCGGGTGTTGTACGCCATAGTAGGGCCTGTTCACACAGAGCTAAAGAGGTGGAATTTCAAGTGGAGCCTGCAGAACGCGCTCTGCTTGAAATCCCCCCTCTTTTGCTCTTGTGCAGCTTCTCTGCATGTGTGACTATACAGCTATAGGTAAGGCCAGGTTCAGGCTATGTTCACACTATGTAAGTTCCGTAGTAATCGTGGCCGTTGCTGCCTATTTGCAACAATGGCCGTGATTACTACGGAACTCACGTAGTGCTGCAGCTGAGGGAGTCCCGGCCAGAGTGTATACACACAGTATACGCTCCGACCGGGAGTCAGTTTTCTATAGCCACTATTCACTGAATAGCAGCCACAGAGAACCTGTCAGTGCACACAGTGGAGCGTGCGGCTCTGGCCGCACACTCCATTGTGTGTAGCAGGGAATTCAGATGCGGGCGAAATCAGCGGCAGTGAAGATCATCCTGGATGATCTTCCACTGGCCGTTCCGTGACCTGGCTGGTTTACGGAACGGCCGGTGTCTTACTACGTGGGAACATGGCCTAACACTGCGTTTTTGCTGTGGGTTTAATATGTATGTTGAAAGAATACAAAGACACGGTTCGAATTTAAAGGATAATCGTTCTGTGTAATTGCAGGCAACGATCGAAAAATCGTATGTGTGTCGTTGATCGTTGATTTAGATCTGAACCTAAAATTATCGTTAATCGTTCGCTGTAATTCCACATTCGTTCGCTCAGGTTCCGCATTTGTTCACTAATCGTTCAGTGTAATTGCAAATTGGTGATTGTTTTGCTGGGATCCGAAGGAATAAACGATCATAGTAACGATCGCAATAACGACCATCGTTCTGTGTAATATGGTGAACAATAAACAATCTTGTTTCCGATCATTCATCGTTAGTTGTTAAAAATCGCTCCGTGTAAAAGGACCCTGAGGGTGCGTTCACACCTGCAGATCCGCAGCAGATTTGATGGTGCAGATTTGATGCTGTGTTCAGTTATTTAAATGAAATCTGCTGCGGATCCGCAGCGGATCTGCAGCAGAAAATACGCTGCGGATCCGGTAAGTGTGAACGTACCCTAAGAGTAGAAGCTGTTATAACTCTTTGGAAAATGAAAGGTGGAATCTGATTGGTTGCTAGGGGCACCTGAGCCAGTTTCACTTTACACCATGTTTGATAAATCCTCCCCATGTTTTTTTGCCATTTTGACCCCTTATAGAAGTCTGCAGGCCATGCTGTAATTTCACAAATCTGCAAATGCACTGAAAACCAGCATAGCAAAAAAACCTCATGTGGGCATTACGTTTTATTTTTTCACATTGACTCTCAGCTTATATCTGGCCGCTCTCTGCTGCCACCTCTGTCCATGTCAGGAACTGTCCAGAGCAGGAGAGGTTTTCTATGGGGATTTGCTGCTGCTCTGGACAGTTCCTGACATGGACAGAAGTGGCAGCAGAGAGCACTGTGTCAGACTGGGAAGAATACACCCCTTCCCGCAGGACATACAGCAGCTGATAAGTCCAGGAAGAGTTAAGATTTTTAAATAGAAGTAAATTACAAATCTCTGGCCCTTTCTGGCACCAGTTGATCTCAAAGAAAATATGTTTTGGGTGAACAACCCCTTTAAACCAGATGAGATTGTGGGCAGCCCCATTCATTCCTATTACTTGCAGATACTATGTTTACACTCTAGGCGCTGTATCTAACAGTTGCTGTAACTATTGGATACATTGTTTATTATTATAAACCCACTGTCTGGAAAGGTCACGACTAAGGTCACGTGACAGTAACAGTAAGAAGCCAGCAATGATGACTGTGTCTGCTTTGCCTCTAAACTCGCAGCACGATCAGTGTTCTCTGTCAGATGGACGTGATATGACGGCCTGTTTCCGGACGGTGATAAAGTGACCAAGTATTCTGCATCATCACTCCATTTTGTGGCTTTTTATCTGACACATAGACATTGTTTTATTAGGATACACCGCGCTATCATCATGGCTCAACCTCGGGCTCCATTGTTTTCCCGCACTTTTTTTTTTTTTTTTTTTTTTTTTTAAAAGGTATAAATTCTAATTCTATGGAATTTTGCATTTTCTCAAACTGTATGAAACTAAAACAAAAAACAGCCCATATATCACTAGGCCTCCTTGGCTACCTCCAGTTATAGCGTATACATAGGCCAGATGTAGACCAGATGCCGTATGGATAGGAGAATGTATATTTTTTTTTTACATGTTTCTGGTAGTTTGGAGAAATGTCTGATATTTTTGGACCACAAGAGCGTACCTGACTGAGACCTGTGTCCCTGATAGAGAGTAGCTGCCGCAATAGGAAACGCATTATCACTGTGAATTAACGCAAAGATAACTGAGGTTTACTATTAGTACTACAAAGGGTACTGTTACACGGAACGATAATCGGCCAAATCGGCCCTATCCAGCCGATTATCGTTTTGTGTAATAAACACAACGATCATCGGCTGATTGTTGATACAGGTTTGGACCTATAATTGTCGGGCACCGGATGCGCACTGCTATTACACTTAGTAATGCGCGGTCGGTGACGTTTTGCAAAGTGCATACATTACCTATCCATGGTCCAGGGCTCCGCCTGCGCTCTGCTCGTCCCCGGGTTCAGCGTGCTACAGCTTCAGAGCGGCCTGTCTTAGCTGACAGGCTGCTCAGCCAATCACTCTCCGAGAACGCCACGGACAGTGATTATCTGAGCGGCCTGTCGGCTAAGACAGGCCGTCCTGAAGCTGCAGCGTGCGGGACCTGGGGAGAAGTGGACCGCAAGAGGAGCCCTGGACCATGGATAGGTAATGTATGCCGTTTAAAGCAAGGGATGCAAGGACATCAGTAACGATGTCCATGCAGCCCTTGTTAAACGATTATCGGGCCGTGTAATAGGCCCAGTAAACGAACGCCGATCTAGCAGATCAGCTCTTGTTTACAGTTATTATCAAGCGTCCATCGGGCCATGTAATAGTACCCTAAGAAGAGATACAAAAATGCTGCCGCATGAAGAAATGTCTTATCAATGTAATTTAACCCAGAGGTCACTCATAAGAGTGGAAAGTAGTGTGTGATAAGAGCTCCGAGAAAGTACCCAAGACTATTACAGAAGGTGTGCACAAAGTTGTTAAGATAAGAGTAAGGGTCCTTTTACACGCCATGATCAGTGAGATCGGTGCTCGTTAGCCTCTAGTTGGCACAACAAATCGAGGAGCCCGGGCGGAACGAGCGATTCTTGTTTCGATTGTGCAGCATGGGAAACTGACAGCACACATATGTATATTGTATAAGCGTAGACATATTGCGCCACTCACCACGTTTTTTGCAAATCCACAGTTCCTTTATTGATAAATACGAACCATAATAACAGCAGGTAAGACGCCAGTGAAAAAGCAAAGTGTGTTGCGGGTTACAGCTGTTTCACGCCATCTCAGCGCTTCTACAGACTTGTAGGTCTGTAGAAGCGCGGAGATAGCGTGAAACAGCTGTAACCAGTGTGGGGAATAGCTCTGGTCGATCCTAGGTAGCAGTGCAGTAAGCAGGGACACAGACAGGATAACGTCCAATTTAAGTGTTTTTATTTCACACTTAGCGTCAAAACACAAAGCAAACCTTAAAGGAGAAGTCCGGCCAAAATTAATTTTTGATATGTTGTTACTTATGAAAAGTTATACAAATTTCTAATGTACATTAATTATGGGAAATGCACATATACTGCTATTTCCCTTAATTTAGTAGATCAGGAAGTGTTAGAATTCTCTCTGAAGAAGTGACGTCACGACCCAGGGTGTAATTCCTATGGAGTGTCCAGCAGGGGGCGCTCTCTATATAGAAGTCTATGGGACTTTATTTATTGTTTCTATGGGTTTCTATGTAATGTAATGTTATGTACAGTGTGCTTTATTGAATGAATACATCTATGGAATACTTTGGGGAGCAAGTGTCCCTGCTCCCCAAAGTATTGCATAAATGTATTAATTCAATACATTCGGATATCACAGTAAGCCCGCCGATCCGCCGCATTTCCGCCGATCCGCCGCACGCCGATCCGCCGCATTCCCGCCGATCCGGACCATATACATTGAACTACAGCTCCCATCATCTGCTTATAGTATGAATAGGTGATGGGAGCTGTAGCTGGGTAATGGATATGACATGCCGCCGGGCGCAGGGGGGAGCTGCTCAGTACACAGCAGCTCTCCCCCCTGCAGCTCTCCCCCCTCCTCCTCCTCCTTCCGGGATAACTTCCGCCTATAGCACTGCTGAGTCCCTGCCTGGCCGCCGCTCTCCGCTCTCATATACCGGCTCCCGGCATCAGCGCGGACACCAGGATGCATCGGGAGCCGATATGTATGGGGGGAAAGCGGAGAGCGGCGGCCAGGCAGGGACTCAGCATTGGTATAGGCAGAAGTTATCCCGGAAGGAGGAGGGGGGAGAGCTGCTGTGTACTGAGCGGCTCCCCCCTGCGCCCGGCGGCATGTCATATCCATTACCCAGCTACAGCTCCCATCACCTATTCATACTATAAGCAGATGATGGGAGCTGTAGTTCAATGTATATGGTCCGGATCGGCGGGAATGCGGCGGATCGGCGTGCGGCGGATCGGCGGAAATGCGGCGGATCGGCGGGCTTACTGTGTATTGAATGTATTGAATTAATACATTTATGCAATACTTTGGGGAGCAGGGACACTTGCTCCCCAAAGTATTCCATAGATGTATTCATTCAATAAAGCACACTGTACATAACATTACATTACATTACATAGAAACAATAAATAAAGTCCCATAGACTTCTATATAGAGAGCGCCCCCTGCTGGACACTCCATAGGAATTACACCCTGGGTCGTGACGTCACTTCTTCAGAGAGAATTCTAACACTTCCTGATCTACTAAATTAAGGGAAATAGCAGTATATGTGCATTTCCCATAATTAATGTACATTAGAAATTTGTATAACTTTTCATAAGTAACAACATATCAAAAATTAATTTTGGCCGGACTTCTCCTTTAACAAAGGCTTAAACACAAACAAACCCTGCTCGGCTGAGCACTTACTAGTACATAACCAATCCCTGACTATACGTGGGACCAGCTATCCAGCCCACGGGTACTAATAACAAAGTATGGTGTGGCCCATGCAATACCTTCAGTATTCCAGCAGACAGTTCTCCAGGTATGGCCACACTCAGCACTGCAGTGAGCTTCTTTTTAAGGCCCTGATGACCCCCAGCTGTGGGCTATGGAAGCCCAGGACCGAAGCACAGGTGGAGTGAGCATCCCACTGCCAACCTCACTCACTCCAGAAAAAGAAGGTCCCAGTACGTATTTTAACAATCAGTCTATGTTAGCTATGGCCAACACAGACAACCAGGCTATCAATCCTGCTTTACCTGTGTCTGGGTTAACCCCTTGGTTACCAGAGACACACCCAGGGCTTACCAGACACAGTTTAACCACTTCAGTGGCAGATATCTGTGCTCCCAAACCATGCCTCTCTTACATTCCCTCCCCCTCAGTTTAGACCCACTGGGGCAAACTCCTGACATCAAACAATGGGTCCGGGACAAGGCATCCGCGTTGCCTTGCAGTCTCCCGGCTCGATGCTCCACTGAAAAACTAAAATTTTGCAGAGACAAGAACCACCTTGTGACTCTTGCATTTCTCTCTTTGGACCTACTCATCCAAGTGAGGGGTGAGTGGTCAGTTATCAGACGGAACCGTCGCCCCAACAAGTAATATCTTAGTGCCTCTAAGGCCCACTAGGCCTTAGGTAACGGGATGCTCCTCTCCGTTCACCTCCTGTGACAGAACAGCTCCCAGCCCTACCTCTGACGCATCCGTCTGCACAATAAATTCTTTCTTGAAGCTTGGCGTAATGAGGACAGGGGATCCACACAACGCCAACTTCAAGGCCTGAAAAGCGCTTTCTGCTTCTGCATTCCACCGCACCATGACTGACTCTTTTCCTTTCAAAATGTCGGTCAGGGGAGCGGACACTGTGGCGAAGTTGGGTATAAACCGCCTGTAATACCCAACAATGCCCAAGAATGCCCTGACCTGTTTGGTGCTCACAGGTTGAGGCCATCCCTGGATAGCATCAACCTTGTTGACCTGGGGCTTAATTACACCTCGTCCGATCACATACCCCAGGTAGCGTGTCTCCTCCATCCCAACAGCACACTTCTTGGGGTTTGCAGTGAGGCCAGCTGCCCTTAGAGAGTCCACTACGGCCTGTACTTTGGCCAAGTGACTCTCCCAGCCATAGCTGAAGATGATAATATCATCCAGATATGCTGATGCGTATCTCCTGTGAGGCTTCAGCACTATGTCCATTAGGCGTTGGAACGTCGCGGGAGCCCCGTGAAGTCCGAACGGTAACACGACATAGTGGAAAAGACCCTCAGGGGTGATGAAGGCTGTCTTTTCTTTAGCGCTCTCCGTCAGGGGTACTTGCCAGTATCCCTTGGTGAGATCGAGCGTAGTGAAATACCGAGTGCTTCCCAGTCTTTCAGTAAGCTCGTCTACACGTGGCATGGGATAGGAGTCAAATTTGGAAACTTCGTTTAACTTTCTGAAATCGTTACAAAAACGAAGAGTCCCATCTGGTTTGGGAATCAGAACAATGGGACTGGCCCACTCACTTTTGGACTCTTCTATGACGCCTAACTGTAGCATGTTCCGTACCTCCTCTGCAATGGCCTGCCGACGTGCCTCAGGGACTCGGTATGGTCTTAGACGAATTTTTACCCCTGGCTCTGTGACAGTCATGCTTGATTACAGACGTGTGCCCAGGTAATTCCGAAAACACGTCTGTATTCCTGGCTACAAATTCCCTAGCCTCTTGGCGTTGTCCTTTTGTGAGGGTTTCCGAAATTGTCACCTCTGCACCGGCCACCGCAGGCTTAACTGTAGCCTTAGGGGGTAGTACAGAAGGGAGATTAGCTGGAGACCTTTCTGTAAGCAGACTCTCCCTGTCCTTCCAAGCTTTCAGCAAATTGACATGGTACACCTGCTTGGGCTTCCTCCTACCAGGCTGACGTACCCTGTAGTTAACTTCCCCCACCTTCTCGATTATCTCATAGGGTCCCTGCCACTTGGCAAAAAATTTGCTTTCCACGGTGGGAATTAGAACCAAAACCCGGTCGCCCAGGTTAAAGGTCCTTACTGTGGCGGACCTGTTGTAGACCCGGCTTTGGGCCCTTTGAGCAGCCTCCATGTGCTCCTTAACAATGGGCATAATAGCCGCCATCCTGTCTTGCATACCAGCAATGTGGTCTATAATACTTTTGTGGGGGGTGGGTTCCTGCTCCCAAGTCTCTTTTGCAATATCCAGCAGGCCTCTGGGATGTCTGCCATAGATCAACTCAAAGGGAGAAAACCCAGTAGAGGCCTGTGGTACCTCCCGAATGGAAAACATTAAATTGGGTAACATTACATCCCAGTCCCTCCCATCCTTGTCCACCACCTTTTTCAGCATACTCTTCAAGGTTTTATTAAACCTTTCTACTAGTCCGTCTGTCTGAGGATGGTATACAGACGTGCGTAGCTGTTTTATGTTAAAGATTTTACTCAGTTCCTTGATGACTTTGGACATGAAAGGGGTACCCTGATCCGTAAGGATTTCCTTGGGTAGTCCCACTCGGCAAAACATGGCAAATAGCTCCTTGGCTATCAGCTTTGCCGATATGTGCCGCAGTGGGATGGCCTCAGGATAACGGGTAGCATAGTCCATTACTACCAGTATATGCTGGTGCCCCCGAGCAGACCTAACCAATGGACCTATCAAGTCCATGGCGATCCTTTCAAATGGGACCTCGATGATGGGTAGAGGTACCAGCGGACTTCGAAAATGTCCCATGGGTGCATGCAATTGACATTCGGGGCACGACTCACAATAACGTTTAACCTCACCGTATACCCCTGGCCAATAGAATCGCTGCAAGATACGATCCAGCGTTTTTGTGGTCCCTAGGTGTCCACCAAGCACATGTTTATGAGCCAACATCAGAACCGTTTGGCGATAAGGCTGCGGAACCAGTAATTGCTCACAGATCTCACCCCGCAACTTATCAACTCGGTATAGTAGGTCTTGGTCAACCATAAAGTGGGGAAATATTTGATCAGCATTGGCGTGCTGTGGCACCCCATTCACTACCACAACATTTTCCCTGGCCCGGACCAGTGTGGGGTCCTGGAGCTGTGCGGTGCCAAAGTTGTCACGGGATACCTCCAAATCCGACAACTGTGGCCCGGTCACAGACTTCTCAGACTCACCTGCCATTACCTCTAGGGGAAATACAGAATTAACATTATTTTCTTCACAGGTCACCCCTACGGCAGGTACCCCAGAGTCTGGGTCATTGGGCTCAGGGTCTAGGTCTTGTCCTTTCTGTTTGGGGGGTACTCTAGGCGGTGGGCTCCCCGACCTTTGATTTCTCCGCCACAGAGTCCAGAACAAGGGGAAGTCCCGTCCCAAAATAAGGTCATGGGGCAAGTTCATGACAACCCCTACCTCATGTTGTCTCTCTCCACAGGAGGTCTGGATGGCAACAGTCACGGTGGGATAGACCTTTACATCTCCATGAATACACAGGACCCCTACTGTGTGGCCCGTTACAGACCCAGGGTCGATATGGGACCCATTAATTTGTGTCACCCGACTTCCAGAGTCCAGCAGGGCCAGGACCTGGCGCCCTGCTACCGTCACCTGGCATAGGTGGCACTCATCGACAGAGCCTGGAATGGCAGCCGTATAAACCGGGGCTGCATAAAGGGACACCCTCCGTGCAGAGCTGCAGTCCATAGGCTCAGTTACGTGGGGGCAATTGGCTGCAATATGGCCAGGCTCCTGGCAGGACCAACAGATGGGAGCCTCCCCCCTCCTCCTCCCCTGGGGTATCTCCCGAACATAGCGATTTGATCTGGCCCGGGAACTGGCAGATACCATGGGCCTTCGGGGCTTAGGGTTGGCCGGGGACTTTGTCAGAGCTTGGGTAGCCCAGTACCTCTCCACCATCCCCACCAGAGCATTAGCATCAGTTGGGTCCCCATGCCCCACCCACTGCTGTATCTCCCCCGGCAAGGCCCTCAGAAAGCGGTCCAAGACAACCTTCTCCACCATCTGGGCCGGGGTTGATGTCTCCGGCTGAAGCCACTTGCGGACCAGGTGGATGAGGTGGTGCATCTCGGCCCTGGGTGGTAATGCCTCTTGGTACCTCCAGCTATGGACTCTTTGAGCCCGAAGGTGTAGATCAACTCCTAAGCGGGCTAAGATCTCTGCTTTCACTGTGGCATAATCCCGGGCTTCCTGCTCGCTTAGGTCAAAGTAGGCCTGCTGTGGCTCTGCGATGAGAAAAGGTGCCAACACCTCAGCCCAGTATTGCTGCGGCAGCCTTTCGCGGGTGGCTAATCTTTCGAAGCCCATCAGGAATGCCTCTACGTCATCCTCGGACGTCATCTTTGTCATGGCTTTCCGGACTTCGCTCCTGGCGTCATGTTCCGGCATCGCTGCACCCAGCTTTTGTTGTGCAGCCGCTAGTGCTGTCATCTGCTGTGCTAGCAGTCTGTTAGTTTCTTGCTGCTGTAAGTTGGACTGAACCAGCTGCTTAATCAGCTCCTCCATGGTTGTGGCTTTTTGCTTCAGCGCTGTTGAAAGCCAGGACATGCAACAAGTGTATGCTTCACTGCACCATGCCCGCTCCGAGCCACCATATGTGGGGAATAGCTCTGGTCGATCCTAGGTAGCAGTGCAGTAAGCAGGGACACAGACAGGATAACAGCCAATTTAAGTGTTTTTATTTCACACTTAGCGACAAAACACAAAGCAAACCTTAACAAAGGCTTAAACACAAACAAACCCGGCTCGGCTGAGCACTTACTAGTACATAACCAATCCCTGACTATACGTGGGACCAGCTATCCAGCCCACGGGTACAAATAACAAAGTATGGTGTGGCCCATGCAATACCTTCAGTATTCCAGCAGACAGTTCTCCAGGTATGGCCACACTCAGCACTGCAGTGAGCTTCTTTTTAAGGCCCTGATGACCCCCAGCTGTGGGCTATGGAAGCCCAGGACCGAAGCCCGGGTGGAGTGAGCGTCCCACTGCCAACCTCACTCACTCCAGAAAAAGCAGGTCCTAGTACGTATTTTAACAATCAGTCTATGTTAGCTATGGCCAACACAGACAACCAGGCTATCAATCCTGCTTTACCTGTGTCTGGGTTAACCCCTTGGTTACCAGAGACACACCCAGGGCTTACCAGACACAGTTTAACCACTTCAGTGGCAGATATCTGTGCTCCCAAACCATGCCTCTCTTACACCAGCTACACACCTTGTTTTTTCACTGGCGTCTTACCTGCTGTTATTATGGTTCGTTTTTATTAATAAAGGAACTGTGGATTTGCAACAAACGTGGTAAGTACCGCAATATTTCTATGCTTATACGTTATGAAGTTGGAGATTCTTGTTTTATCAGCTGAGCACCCCACATGATCTTCATCTGTTCCCACTTACGTGCAAGTGTTTACTCTTGGCATGGAATACGTTCTCCTAAAAAGTGTTTCTGCTGTGTTGGTACTGTGACTTTTTCAACACATATGTATATATTGGGGTCTGGGATAATTATATATCTGTGCTGTCAGGGTATACTTACCCACCACACTACTTGTGGTCCAGCGCGTCTCCTCCAGTCCAGCTGCCAGCTGTATCTTTAGGCCTCAAATCAGCCTCGCCTCCTCCCAGGGCCTGAAGATGCAGCTGGACTGGAGGAGATGTGCTGGATCACAAGCAGCGTGGATGGTAAGTATACACTGCTTGTGATGTTTAAACTGACAGCAAATATATATACATATTCCAGACCCCAATATATATATATATATATATTTGTGCTATCAGTTTCCTGCTATGACTGTCGGCTGCACAGAACCCTGTTTACACAGAACAATGTGTGGCCGGCAATGATGAATTTTAAACCCTGCTCTTAAGATTGGATCAGCCGAAGATCAACCGTGTTCCCTGTCCTCAGCTTATCGCTGTCCCTTTAACACGGGTCAATTATTGCGTTTTTGCAACCCTTTTGACCAATAATCAGCCTGTGTAAAAGGCCCTTAAAGCGAATGTACATTCCCTTTAAGTGTAGTTATCAATTGATTGGCACCGACGCGGGGATTCAAATGGAGCCGCGTCACAGAAGGGTGGGGGTTTCCGGTGCCCAGTACCAGAGCGGCAACGTGCGTGAAAACCGGCCCGCGGTTCAAAAAAAGGATATCCTAGACTTAAAGTGAATGTACCTAACAGTACATTCGCTTTAAGGCATCATTCACACGTCTGCAAGTTTTGCAGTTCCAAAACTTTCCCCAGCCCCCCCCCCCCCCCTCTTTCACTGCTCAATTTCAGGAAATCTCGACTCTTTTACATCAGTCGAGCCCTGTGTAACCTATGGAGGGGGGAGGGGGAGATTAGTCACCAGCAGAGAGCAGAGAACAAAGGATTACACAGTGGGAGCTGTGTGTAAGCCGGTATTCGGAGGTCAGAGAGGTCAGTGCTGACTTCAAAGGAGATAGCCCGGTGATGTAGCTGTAAATTAACTTTGTTGTCCTCATCTCCCTCCACCCCTCCCATCTCCATAAGAAAACCATGAAGACAGGAGGGAGAGTTTCAAACTGCTTTTTCATGATAAAAATGCATTTTTCGGCTTATAAACCCAATTACAAAGTTTCTTAAAATCGCCTGTACTATTGATTTCTGCAAAAAAAAATGTAAACGACAGTGACACTTTAAGAGGCATGTAATGTTGGTGGCTTTAAGCAGTAAATCCCGATAATGACCAGTGAGCGAAATGTTTACATATTAAGTCTGGGTTCACACTACGTACATTTCAGGCAGTATTTGGTCTGCAAGTCAGGTCCTCATAGCAGCCAAAACCAGGAGTGGATTGGAAACACAGAAAGGCTCTGTTCACACAATGTTGAAATTGAGTGGATGGCCGTCATATAACGGTAAATAACTGCCATTATTTCAATATAACAGCCGTTGTTTTAAAATAACAGCAAATATTTGCCATTAAATGACGGCCATCCACTCAATTACAACATTATGTGAACATAGCCTTTCTGTGTTTTCAATCCAGTCCTTGTTTTGGTTGCTATACAGCCTCAAATATACAGCCTCAAATATACGTAGTGTGAACATAGCTTTATAAATATAGAATTCCATTCTCCGTATCCAATTTTATCACTTCAAGATGTTGGATTATTGCAGCGTCAGCATTTAAAGTAATGAAATACATATGTGGTGTAAAGTGAGCAGAATGATCTGGTAACCCCCCCCACACACACACACACACACACACACACACATATATATATATATATATATATATATATATATATTTGTATTTGTATATACTATATATGTGTATTATAGTAAACACTTGTATTCCTTCTGAAATAACAGCTCTGAAGCCTCTCCCCCCTAGAACTCTAGTGGGGAATAAATAAAAGCTGTCTTTGTTGCACTTGCAACCAATCACAGCACAGCTTTCACTTTTTTTGAGCACAACGAGGGGAATTTACTCGTACGCCAGGCTTTAGCATAGAAATGTCATAAACTTTTGCACAAGCTGGGCGTACGTACTGGAGTTTTAAGCTGAACCTACCCAGTTATTCCTGCACTTGGGAACTGTGTCAGACTGGAAAGAATGCACCACTTCCTGCAGGACATACAGCAGCTGATAAGTATTGGAAGACTGGAGATTTTCAACAAAAGAAGTAAATTACAAATCAATATATAATTCTCTAAAAAACAGTTAATTTTCTTTCTGTCAACTACTTTGCCATTACTGTAATCTAGCCAGGCCAGATTTGCAGTAGTTACAAGTTGCTTGCCTTCACCACATTCTCAGGTTAGCTCCCCCTGCTGGTTAAAGGAGAATATTTTTATTAAAGTATTGTATTGCCCCCCAAAAGTTATACAAATCCCCAATATACACTTATTACGGGAAATGCTTATAAAGTGCTTTTTCCCTGCACTTACTACTGCATCAAGGCTTCACTTCCTGGATAAACATGGTGATGTCACTTCCTGGATAACATGGTGATGTCACTTCCTGGATAACATGGTGATGTCACTTCCTGGATAACATGGCGATGTCACTTCCTGGATAACATGGCGATGTCACTTCCTGGATAACATGGCAATGTCACTTCCTGGATAACATGGTGATGTCACTCCCTGGATAACCTGGTGATGTCACGACCCGACTCCCAGAGCTATGCGGGCTGTGGCTGCTGGAGAGGATGATGGCAGGGGGACACAGGGCGCCGGAGGGACACTGAGCTTCCCCCCTGCCATCATCCTCTCCAGCAGCCACAGCCCGCACAGCTCTGGGAGTCGGGTCGTGACATCACCATGTTATCCAGGAAGTGACATCACCATGTTATCCAGGAAGTGACATCACCATGTTATCCAGGAAGTGACATCACCATGTTATCTAGGAAGTGAAGCCTTGCTGCAGTAGTAAGTGCAGGGAAAAACACTTTATGTGCATTTCCCGTAATAAGTGTATGTTGGTAATTTGTATAACTTTTGGGGGGCAATACAATACTTTAATAAAAGATTTTGCCGGACCTCTCCTTTAAGTATACAAAATGATAATTACTGACTCTTGATAAAACATTACCAAAAATATTCATAATAATGTATTTCTTCTCTGGATTGAAAAAAAAAATGGTGATACATTCCGGCTAAGACCAGCCTGAAACTTATTGTTGTTTTGTTGTTGTTTTGTTTTTATAGCGCCTTTTCCTCACTGGGCAGATCTCTGCCCTTATTTTGGCGTTCTTGTTCCGGTACTGCCTGCCTCCTTCTCATTGTGGACCAAAAGTCAGACATGGCATTGCCACCTTGCTTGGAATCTGTCTTTCAACCTATTGCTTTGGATGGTGAGATATCAGTTTCCTACCTGTAAACCTGATAAGTAAATGGAAATCCATTGCTCTTAGTAAATAGTATGATAGCGACGAATAATATACATAATAACAGAACCCCTATACTCTGTCCCCTTGTGTATTTTATTTTATTCAAACTGTCTAGAATATAGAGGAGGAGTCTTGTGCTGCTGCTGATGGACTAAGGGAAAACAGATTTTCATTCTAAATTGTAAATTCTCCTTGTGTCCTCTGAGCAGCACAATAGTAGGATGTAGCAAGTAGCACCCTTATAGGGGATAACTTCTGCACAGATCTTAGGATAGTCCTTCTGAGGAAGTGTCCTTTGAAGACCCTTAGGCTCCGTTCTCACGGAGCAAAACAGGCGGAATTCTCCGCTTGTGCGCCTCCTATCTCCACGCTGAAGAATAGACATGCCCATTCTTTAGCCCGGAGAGAGGAGGCGCGCGAGCCTCCTATAGCATGTCATTATGACAGGGAGGCTGGCGGCATTGCGGGGCAGAGAATTTTGCTGCGGAATTCCGCCTGTTTTGATCCGTGTGAATGAAGCCTTAGGGCCGCATTACATTTGTTATACGGCTTGATGTTCGTGCAGCCCTTGCTGTATATAGAAAAAAATAAACTCATACTCGCCTCTGCAGACTCCCCGGTGTTGCCCTGCCTCTTACCTTCTCACTACGACTGCCACTGGCCTTCTAGTTTCGGCTGATTGCGTCGCTTGTACCCGCTCATGGTGGCGCTTATCTCCACCGATGCCATAGACACTATTCTTTGACCGGGCAGATTCCGCCTTCCGCCGAAAGAACTGACATCTCAATTCTTTTGGCGGACAGTGGAATCGGCCCGGCCAAAGAACGGTGTCTATGGCACGGGCGGCGACACGTGCAGCCGTGAGCGGGTACAAGCGACATAATCCACCAGAACTTGTAAAAAAAGATATAAAGATTTGTAACTTACTTCTATTTAAAAATCTCCAGTCTTCCAGTACCTATCAGCTGCTATATGTTCTGCAGGAAGTGGTGAATTCTTTCCAGTCTGACACAGTGCTCCCTGCTGCCTCCTCTGTCCAGGTTTTTTTATGGGGATTTGCTACTGCTCTGGACAGTTCCTGACATGGACACAGGTGGCAGCAGAAAGCATTTTATCAGACTGGAAAGAATACATTACTTCCTGCAGAACATACAGCAGCTAATAAGTACTAAAAGGATTAAGATTTTTGAAATAAAGTAAATTGCAAATCTATATAATTTTCTTATACCTGCTGATTTGGAAGAAAAACTATTTCAGAGTTAATGTTTATAATCATCATTTTCCCAACTTGTTTAATAAGCCCAAACCAGAAGTTCTAAGGCTGTTTCTCCTATCTTTACAGGCTCACAGTTTGTCTTCTAGGAGAAGTTATCTTCTGTTATCTCATGCTGCTTATGGTTAATCCTAGAAAAATTCAAATGTAAGTACAAAAAGACAATACAGAAGAGTTTGTGGGTATTTACCGTAACTTCTAAAAGATCAATGTATTTTTAGATGATGATAAATTATCATTATTATTATTATTTTAATGATTACTCCAGCAAAAAAATTTTTTATTTCAAATCAACTGGTAGCAGAACATTATATAGATTTGTATTTTACTTCTAAGCCTTCCAGTACTTATCAGCTGCTGTATGTCCTGCAGGAAGTGGTGTATTCTTTCCAGTATGACACAGTGCTCTCTGCTGCCACCTCTGTCCATGTCAGGAAATGTCCAGAGTAGGAGTAAATCCTCATGGAGCACTGTGTCAGACTGGAAAGACTACACCACTTCCTGCAGGACAGACAGCAGCTGATAAATACTTTGTAGTTTGCTTGTACACCTCAAATATGTTTAATTTCACTTAAAGCATTAGTATAGGCCTAGTGTTCTTAAAGGGGTACGCCGGCCAGGACCCCCCCCCCTTTTTTTTTTTCTTTACAATCACCTGGGAGGGGGGGATAAAAATAATGACATCTACTTACCTCCCCTGCTCCAGCGATGCCGCCCGTATCAAGCTACTCTGGTCTCCGGACATTTGAGGCACAGCCTGACGTCTCAGGCATGCTCAGCCATTCAGCGTCTGTGCTGCTGAATGGCTAAGCAGGCCTGATATGTCAAGTCTCAAGTCCCGGCTCAGACTAGGAGGAGACCGGGGACTGGAGTAGCTTGATACGGGCAGCAGTGCTGGAGCCGGGGAGGTAAGTAGATGTCATTGTTTTCACCCACCACCCACCCTGATATCAGAAAGTTATATAGATTTGTAATTTCCTTTTATTAAAAAATCTCAAGTATTCCCATACTTATCAGCTGCTGTATGTCTTGCAGTAAATCTTGTTTTATTTTCAGCCTGACACAGTGCTCTCTGCTGACATCTCTGGGCGAGACAGGAACTCTGTCTCGGTTTTATATTAATCCCCATAGAAAACTTCTCCTGCTCTGGACAGTTCCTGTCTCGGCCAGAGATGTCAGCAGAGAGCACTGTGTTAGACTGGAAATAAAACACCACTTCCTGCAGGACATACAGCAGCTGATAAGTATGGGAAGACTTGAGATTTTTTTAATAGAAGTAAATTAGAAATCTATATAACTTTCTGATATCAGTTGATTTGAAAGAAAAAGATTTTCGCTGGACAACCCCTTTAAGGGTTTGATTCTACACTGGTAAGTATGTACATATCACATAATGTTAGTTGCAGAGAGCTCTGTTCTGACTGAATATTATACCGTGACCTCTATATGAGTTTATATAACAATGTTGATTTTTGTTTCCGTCTCCAGGTACACGTTGCTGATAACCATGGTTTATCTCACATACTTTCACATTAGAAGATATGCAAACCCTTTAGTAGATGAGCTGGACTTTACAGTGTAAGCCTCCATCCCTTACGTATTACAGTATACAGAGTCTCTTATGCATGACAAGACCAGCATGTATATTTCTGTCTTTCAGGGCTTTAATGACACTAACCCAAAAACTGAGTCGGTTTGCATTTGAATATCATGATGGTAAGTGAAAACACAAGTAACTGATGCACTAATGTTATTGCTGCTTATGGACACCGTTTATGAGTAATAATCATGAACTTCGTATGCTTCTATTATTTTTATACTTTTAAGTTTTTTTTTATATCAACTGGTGTCAAAAAGTTATATAGATTTGTATTTTACTTTTATTTAAAAATCTCAAGTCTTCCAGTACTTATCAGCTGATGTATGTCCTGCAGGAAGTGGTGTATTCTTTCCAGTCTGACGCAGTGCTCTCTGCTGCCCCCTCTGTCCATGTCAGGAACTGTCCAGAGCAGGAGAGGTTTTCTATGGAGATTTGCTGCTGCTGTGGACAGTTCCTGACATGGACAGAGGTGGCAGCAGAGAGCATTGTGTCAGACTGGAAAGAATACAGAAGCTGATAAGTCCTGGGAGAGTTTAGATATTTACATAGAAGTAAATTACATATCTGTATAACTTTCTGACAACAGTTGATTTGAACGAAAAAGATTTTTGCTGGAGTTCCCCTTTAAAGAGACACCAGACAAAACCTAAGCTGTGTTATGCTTAGTGCAGAATCTGAGAGAATGGTGTATGATGAAATCATAGAAAAGAAAGAGAGAATCCTTGCATTGGTCACTGCCCCTTATGCCCCGGCCTGATCATAAAACAGTTAATGTCCAGAGCTTTCCCTTAAAGGGGACCTATCAACAGGTTAGAAGCATGTAACCTGCTGATATGTCCCTATAGGGCACTGAGGATGAAGGTAAGTTTGTTCTCTTTATCCTCTGCCCCGTTGTTGGAGTATTAGCAGTTTATTTAATATGCTAGTGAGGCATTTCGGTGCACTGGGGGGGGGGGGGGGGGGTACTGATCAGTGCAGTCAGCAGCAGAGAGCAAAGGATTACACAGTGGGAGCTGTGTGAAAGCCGGTATTCAGAGGTCAGAGAGGTCAATGCTGACTTCAGAGGAGATAGCCCGGTGATGTAGCTGTAAATTAACTTTGTTGTCCTGTTTTGGTGCCTCATCTCCCTCCACCCCTCCTCTCTCCATAGGAGAACCATGAAGACAGGGGGAGAGCTTCATACTGCTTTTTCATGATAAAAATGCATTTCTCAGCTAGTGAACCCAATTACAAAGTTTTTTAAAATCACCTGTACTATTGATTTCTGCAAATAAAAATTAAACTTCAGTGACACTTTAAGCCCCTATTACACTGTCAGCGCTCGTTTGCTCCTCCTTCCCTGCTCGCTGGCGGTGCTATTACACGCGTCAACAGCAAGCGAGTGAGAGCCGAGGGGGCTGCAAAGAGGTGCGGCGGGGGCTGCCCGAGTGATCACTAGATCATCTAGGCAGCCTGTAGAAGGTGGCAGTGGCTCCTATTTCGCGGAGTGACAGCAGCATATCGCTGCTATCCTAATCATTTGTCTTTATTTATACCCCTGGTACACATTTGATTTTACCTTCTTTGCTTCTAGGGACTGTCCGCACTGATCAGTCTTTGACTTCCACACAGAGACGCCTTGCTATCAGGTAAGCGTATAAACGTGCGCACTTCGGTTTTCTTACATAGAATTAGTCAGGGACATCCACATGGCGGATCGTCTCAACATGATGGTGGCTCAGTTCTTTGTATGCTCTATCGTATGGTCCCTACACCCTTTATTTGTATTTTGGGATATGTTGACGATCTTCCCACAATGAATAAGTTGAGGTCCTTTTAGATGTTTCCTATATGAGGCTGTCTACAGAATCAAGCGATCGCCAATCCTGGAGATTAGCGGCGCCTTCAGAGGGCATGATCCATCACACTGCAGGGAGATCTGCAGCCGATAGCCATATATTTTAGCGCGGTACGCCATATGTGATCAGCCGAGGATTGGGCGTTTTCCTGCTCCTCAACCGATTGCTGACACTTTTACACCGGCCAAAAGAGCATTTTGGCACATGTAAAAGGCCCCTTAGCCATAGTGAGAACGCATAAGCTAGAAAGCATTGGCATTGTCTGGATGAAGAACTGGTAGCGGGAGTCAATTGTAGCGATTAAAATATATATATCTTAAAGTGTTGTTGTTTTTTTTGCAGAAATCAACAGTCCAGGCGATTTTAAGAAACTTTGTAATTGGGTTTATAAGGCAAATATACCATTATCTGCATTCAAAAAGACTTTCTCCAGCCCCCCCTCCCCCTCTCTCCCGTTCACTGCTCAATATCAGGAAATCTCGACTCTTTCACATCAGTCGGGCTCTGTGTAACCTATGGAGAGGGGAGAGGGGAGGAGGGGGATTAGTCGCCAGCAGGGAGCAGAGAACAAAGGATTACACAGTGGGAGCTGTATGAAAGACGGTATTCAGAGGTTAGAGAGGTCAGTACTGACTTCAGAGGAGATAGCCTGGTGAGGTAGCTGTAAATTAACTCTTTGTTGACCTGTTTTGGTGCCTCATCTCCCTCCAACCCCTCCCCTCTCAATAGAAAACCATGAAGACAGGGGGGAGAGCTACAAACTGCTTTTTCATGATAAAAATTCATTTTTCAGCTAATAAACCCCCCGAATACAAAGTTTATTAAAATCGCCTGTACTATTGATTTCTGCAAAAAAATAAAAAATAAATAAATGACAGTGACACTTTAAAGCTAATCTGTACCGGTACCCATCCCCAAACTGCTGGTACTGTTTTGAACACAACTTTTTTCTACTTAAGGGTATATGCACATTGAGCAATTCTCGAGGAATTGAAGCAGAAAGTTTTCAGGCAGAATTCAGGCCCCCCCCCCCCCCCATTGACTTCTATAGGATTCCTCTAGCAGATCTACAGCAGAAAATTCTGCTCTGAAATTCTGCACTGTGAACAACGGAGCAGAAAACCCATTAAACACAATAGGACTTTGCTCTGTACATATTTTACGGGAGGAATTTCAAGCTAAAATTCCTCTTCAATTCCTCACCTAATTCCTCGCCTTTTTCTCAGTGTGCACATACCCTAAGACTGTTTTGTACAGTTCATCAATACAGTTCAGTATTTTGGTGAAAAACAAGTCTTGAGTAATAATAATAATAATAATTATGTTTTTAGCGCTATGACCACTATGGATTGGACTATGATGTGACTAATAAAGTGTTATGGCGACTGTAGATACTGTAACAGTTGTCAACAAAAAAACTGATAATATAGTTGTAACAGCTTTGTAGATATCATTCTCCATTGGGTAGAGTGACGAATATGCTACTGGTTTTGTTTGTTGACAACTGTTACAGTATCTACAGTCGCCATAACACATAAAAGTCACACCAAAGTCCAATCTATAGTGGCCCTAGCGCTAAATACATATACTTATTATTATTATTATTATTATTATTATTATTCTAGAGCAGGGATGGGGAACTTTAGGCCCTCCAGCTGTTGCAAAACTACAATTCCCATCATGGCATGATGTGAATTGTAGTTTTGCAACAGCTGGAAGGCCGAAGGTTCCCCATCCCTGCTGTAGAGTGTTATAAATAGAGGCACGGGGCCTCAGAGTTATTAAGCTGCTTAGACACATATTAGAAGTACAGCTCTGTGTTAACAAACATCCCTAGGAGTCAATGAGGTGGGGCCTAGAGCACCCGCCCAAAAAAATGAACATGTAAATTCCTGGGGCGGAATGCGGATCCGCCCAAGGAAACTTGAATCAAGAATTTTAAGTTGAATATATGTGAAATTAAAGGAGTACTCCGGGCTGGGGTCATTTTTATTATATGGTTCCAGCGCCAGGTCCTGGATCACGTCGCCCCGTTCTCCCATCCGGCTGCCGCTTCCTGGTCTGAGCTGCGGCTTGAGACGTGACGTCTCAAGGCAGCTCAGCCATTCAGCGGTTGTAGCGGAGTCCCGCCTCGGCTCACGTCACGTCTCAAGCCGCAGCTTAGACCAGGAAGCGACAGCCGGACGGGTGAGCAGGGTGGCGCAATCCGGGACCCGGCACTGGAACCGGGGAGGTAAGTGACCGGCGGCTTCTATATCCACCCCTCCCCGGCTGTACAATAAAAATGACCCCAGCCCGGAGTACCCCTTTAAATGCGGATATTCAGCCTTGCCTATTCCTCAGTGTGAACATAGCCTGAGTGTATCATACAGTGCATGCAGTTCTCATATGCTTCCAGTTTCTCTTGAATTGCAGCCCTTCTTCTAGTATGTATATACTTACTGCCAAGCTGCCTAACTCGTCTTTCAGGGTTGTTAGAATGGCAGGAAGAACAGGACAGGGAGGAACTGGCATCTTGCTGCGGCCACGACAAGCACACAATAGCTTGTTTCTTCACTTCCACTCGGCAGCTTCATAATCCTGCGTGATGTGAATGTATGCAACAGATAAACACTACAAATGAGGGGAAGCATGGGGCAAATCAATTACTCCCGCTCCGTACACAGCACAAATGGACGGGTTCTCAGTCACCATTGCCGTTCTGCATCTAAACTACCGTCTAAAGTATAAAAAGTTGGTAATTTGTGTTTATAGTCTTTATAGTGTAAAGATGAGTTAACCCTTAAAGGGGTTGTCCAGCGAAAAATCTTGGTGTCAGAAAGTGGCAGAAATTTGTAATTTACTTCTATAAAAAAAAAAATTCAAGTCTTCCAGTACTTATCAGCTGCTGTATGTCCTAGACATAGATATGTAGAACATGCAGCAGCTGATAAGTACTGGAAGATTTGAGATTTTTTTTTTTTTGTTAATAGTTACAAATCTCTGGCACTTTTTGGCACCAGTTGATTTGAAAGAGAAAACATTTTTTTGCTGGAGTTCCGCTTTAAGGCCTTATTCACACATCCCATGAAGTTGTCCATGATCACAGACAATTTTATAGCCCGTTGCATTTTATTGGGTTATTCATGCGTTCCGTTGTTTCTTCATGTTTCCGCAATCTGTTCTGTAAAAAAAAAAAAAAAAAGTAACTAATGGAATCCGTGTTTTCCATGGATGAGGTATCCATGAATCAGTCCATGAATGAATGTGATGTTAAAGAAAAATTCTGGGCAGGGGGCTCTTTTGCCAAAGTGCCAGGGGGAAGGATGAAGGAAAGAACGTGTACTTACCTCCCCCAGCTCCAGCGCTGATGTCCGCATACCGTAGCCAGGGCCAGAGTCAGCACAGGGCAAGTGCTAGGGCCCACAGCGCTTCTAGGGGCCCAGAATTCTAATGTTCAGCCGGCTCACTGTAGTGAAGGGTGAGCTGGCTGAACATCAGAAGACACAAGAGAAAATAGCTGGACCTGTCAATGTAATGCACAAATAGAGAGAGAGAGAGGGGTAAAGGACCGGATCACATGACCCAAAGGTCCTCAACCTTTGTGTGGAGAGCAGCCCCATAGAGAGGAAGAGGGAGAAGTCTGAGCTTTAAGTGCTGTGTGTCAATCATTCTGTCAGTGTCAGTCAGTATCTGTGTCAATAATGTGTGTTGGTGTATGTTAGTGGTGTCTCAAGCGATTGTGCATAATGTGTGGATGATGGCTGCATAGTGGATGGATGAGGGGCCCTCATCCTTTATCGCCCAAGAGCCTTTTAAAACCTGAAGCCGGCCCTGACTGTAGCCCCAGTCCCCACCTGCTACATAGTTAGAGAGAGAACCCGGGCTGTGACGTTACAGGCCAGTTCAGTTAGTCAGCGGCCTAGGTGGGACCCCATCCACCACGGCTTAGGCGGGACCCCCATCCACCACAGCCAAGACGGGACCCCCATCCACCACAGCCACAGCTTGACCCCCATCCACCACAGCCACAGCTTGACCCCCATCCACCACAGCCGAGGCGGGGCCCCCATCCACCACAGCCACAGCTTGACCCCCATCCACCACAGCCGAGACAGGACCCCCATCCACCACAGCCGAGGCGGGACCCTCATCCACCACGGCCGAGGCAGGACCCCCATCCACCAAAGCCGAGGTGGGATCCCCATCCACCACAGCCGAGGCAGGACCCCCATCCACCACGGCTGAGGCGGGGACCCCATCCACCGCAGCCACAGCTTGACCTCCATCCACCACAGCCACAGCTTGACCCCCATCCACCACAGCCGAGACGGGACCCCCATCCACCACAGCCACAGCTTGACCCCCATCCACCACAGCCGAGGCGGGGCCCCCATCCACCACAGCCACAGCTTGACCCCAATCCACCACAGCCGAGACAGGACCCTCATCCACCACGGCCGAGGCAGGACCCCCATCCACCAAAGCCGAGGTGGGATCCCCATCCACCACGGCTGAGGCGGGGACCCCATCCACCGCAGCCACAGCTTGACCCCCATCCACCATGGCTGAAGCAGGACCCGCATCCACCACGGCTGAGGCGGGGCCCCCATCCACCACAGCCACAGCTTGACCCCCATCCACCACAGCCGAGACAGGACCCCCATCCACCACAGCCGAGGCGGGACCCTCATCCACCACGGCCGAGGCAGGACCCCCATCCACCAAAGCCGAGGTGGGATCCCCATCCACCACAGCCGAGGCGGGACCCCCATCCACCACGGCTGAGGCGGGGACGCCATCCACCATGGCTGAAGCAGGACCCGCATCCACCACGGCTGAGGCGGGGCCCCCATCCACCACAGCCACAGCTTGACCCCCATCCACCACAGCTGAGGCAGGACCCCCATCCACCACGGCTGAGACGGGCCCCCATCCACCACAGCCACAGCTTGACCCCCATCCACCACGGCCGAGGCAGGACCCCCATCCACCACGGCTGAAGCAGGACCCCCATCCACCACAGCCGAGGCAGTACCCCCATCCACCATGGCCGAGACAGGACCCCCAGCCACCACAGCCGAGACAGGACCCCCAGCCACCACAGCCGAGACAGGACCCCCATCCACCACGGCCGAGGCAGGACCCCCATCCACCACAGCTGAGACAGGACCCCCATCCACCATGGCCGAGACAGGAATCTTATCCACCACAGCCAAGGCGGCACCCCCATCTTTGTTACATTGGAAGCAGAATGATACTCTCATATACTTTATTATAGATGTCATATTTCTTTTTTTTACAGATATGTTTATACGTTTGTGTTTTATAACACATTGCTGATCTGTACATCCCTTCTGTTTAGGTCTCTCCCCGGAATTCTCCCGTATCTGAGTTATACTGTGGGATTTCTAGGACTTCTTGCTGGTCCTTTATGTTCTTTTAATGACTACCAGATATTTATAGGCGGAGAAGAGAAGAAGAGGAACCCAAATGTAAGTAATGTCAGGTCATGCCAGCATGAGTATTACAGCAGTGTAGTAGTGACTCTGTTGCCTTATATCCTGTATGTTACGGCCATTTCCAAACATATCTTATCATCATTATATTGACTAAAGATGCTTCTGCAGAAGTTTTTAAAGGGGTATTCCGCTAAGGTAAAATACATGTTGAATCATCCCCCTCCTTATATAATATTTATTATTATCGTTTCAGTCTCCTCCCCCCAGTTCTGAGCTGCTGCTTTTTTGCTGAAAACACAGAAAACTTCATATTAGCTTTTCTCACCCCTCCCTTTTAAGACGGCTGATGTAAACAGTGTCCCTGGCCGGCTGTTTCTGCACTCTGTAATGCCGGGAAGGTTAAGTTACTGGCAAGTTCACTAACCCTTCTGACATTACAGAGTGCTTTGGCCAGGGATAGCCACGGCCCCTGCAGAGGACATCCATGTTTCGGATGCATAGCCATTCCTGTAATCCAGATATACATCTGATACCCAACAAGGATCTGTCTTTTAGGCTATCTATGGAATATGACCGCCATCTTGAAAGACGCCATATTGGACCAACAGAGAAAGTTCTCATGCGGGTCCTAGCGCCTTCAGCTCTGTGTTTAGCACCATGGACAGCATATCATAGAGCTGTGCACCACAAGGAACGTTCCTGCTGCAATGACAATGGATTATATTGCAGGGAGTCGATCCATCAGTGTGTGTATATTTTACATTTACCATTTACAGTCTTTAAATGGCCCTGTCACTTTTTACAGCAGCATTTTACCAGTTAATAGCCAGGATGGATGACTCCACATAGGCTATTAGTGGCAGCTTCTGCAAAATGCAGCAGGGAGACACCAGGTATGGAGCAGACCCATCTCCATACACCCTTAGTGGCACCATAACATACCAGTACATCATGCAGGGTTAAAGTAGTACTCCGGCGATTTGTTTTTTAAGCTTAACACGCGTTACAAAGTTATATAACTCTGTAACGTGTGTTATTAAGCTATCTGGAGAGGATGATAGCAGAGGGATGCTCAGTGTCCCCCCGGTGCCCTGTGTCCCCCTGCCATCATCCTCTCCAGCAGCCACAGCCCGCACAGCTCTGGGAGTCAGGTCGTGACATCACCATGTTATCCAGGAAGTGACATCACCATCAAAAGCACTTTATAAGCATTTCCCGTAATAAGTGTATATTGGGGATTTGTATAACTTTTGGGGGACAATACAATATTTTAATAATTTTAATGACCGGTGTTATACATAGTGTGAACCTGTCCTGAATTCGTTTATTGCTCTTTTTTTACCTTCAGTGGCCGTATTATGATTATTATTATTCCCTGTTTATTGCTCTTTTGTTTTTTTAGGTGGCCGTATTCAAGAAGCTGTGGCTTTGCTGTTTCCTATTAGCTGCTCATATTACGATGTCGGACCAATTCTCCATCTCCAGTGATCCAAATACCCCTGTGCTCTACCTGTTTTTTGAACTCTACTTGACTGGAGCTTCTAGAAGGCCAAAGTATTATTTTGCTTGGACTCTAGGTGAGCTTTTATCAGCCATTGAGCTTTCTTCACTTTTAGGCCATGTTAACACAACGATTTAATTAATATACTTCGACGGCCGTCATTGACGGCCGTTGGTACATTATTTAAGTTTAGGTTAAATGACGGCCAGTTTCAACACCCTTTTGGATGCGTCTATTTTTATTTTTTGAATTTTTTTGAAAAGACGGTGAAAGGACGGCCAAAAAAATCAGTGTGAACAACTTAAAGAGAACCTATCATGTCATACTAACTGCCCCTATTCTAAAAGTGCACCTGTCCCTACGTCTATTTATTAAGATATAGGGGGAGATTTATCAAACATGGTGTAAAGTGAAACTGGCTCAGTTGCCCCTAGCAACCAATCAGATTCCACCTTTCATTCCTCACAGACTCTTTATAAAATGAAAGGTGGAATCTGATTGGTTGCTAGGGGCAACTGGGCCAGTTTCACTTTACACTATGTTTGATAAATCTCCCTCAGACTGTATCTAATACTTTACCTAATCCTGTGTCCAGCTGCTGTTCCATCGGGCGCCGCCATCTTGGTTACGTCACTTGCCTTTCAGCACTGGAACGCACCACTGGAACGCAAGTGACGTCACCAAGATGGCGACGCCTGACGGAACAGCAGCGGGACACAGGATTAGGTAAAGTATTAGATGCACACTGCAAAGGTAGCCTGTATCTTTATAAATAGAATAAGGGACAGGGACACTTAATAATAACATACATTGCTCTTGCGCTGGATATTGCAAAATCACTTCCCGTCGCTCTGCATTCCGGGAAGTTCTGGGCTCGCGCCAACTCTTTTGAAAAAAATCGACACAAACCCATACAGAAAAACATAAATATATATAAACGGGGGCACAAAAATAATTAAATATTATTTAGAAAAAAAAATACTGTTCATATTTTTGTTCAATTTAAAATAACAGACGCTGTTTGCTAAATAACGGCCGCCAATAAATGTCCTGAACATTCATTCACAACAACAGACGTTAATCTATACATTGGGTGACCTAACGGCCGTTGTTTTAAACACAGAAAGGATCTGTTCACACACTGTTGAAATTTAGTGGATGGCCGTCATTCAATGGCAAATAACGTCCGTTGTTTTAAAATAACTGCAATTATTTGCCATTAAATGACGGCCATTCACTCAATTTCAACAGTGTGAGAACATAGCCTTTCTGTGTTTTCAATCCACTCCTGGTTTTGGTTGCAAAATACTGAGCAAAAATACTGTGTGTGAACATAGCCTTACCCTCATAAAAACATGGGCAACAAAAATGTATACTGTATGCCCCAAACATAATGTATATGGAGGATGGGTTTCAGTGACTGATATAGGGTATGTTCCCACTGCATAATATCGGGGTAGGCGGTCGTCTCGTTAATTAGACGGCTGCTAGTAATAATCACTACTGATCATTATTAGCGGCCCTCTATGTTGCAAGACGGCCGCCTTCCCTGATAATATCACGCAGTGGGAGCATAGCCATAGACTTCCCATGAGCTTTATACAGCCGGAGGACTCATCGTTTTGATTGATATAATAATTCCTTTGAAATGACGTTCCCAACGATGCAAAAATAAGGGCAAATAACGGCCACTGTTGCAAAAGAACGTCCATTATTAATGATCTTGATCAACAATGGCCGTTATTTGCCCTTATTTTTGCATAGTGGGAACATAGCCTAATACTGATCAGGATTGGATGGATGCGTCTGAGCTGTGACAAGGCTTTCCACACCATAACCTTACAAGTCGTCTATTACTAGGAATGTGCATCATATGGCCGACATCACATGTCTACTGGCCACGGACAAAAGGAAGGATTGTTCGGCAGATCACACATCTATATGGCTTTTGTGAGGTTTTTACTACTGAACACAATAACTTTTTGTTACGTGTAAGTGCAGCTTCCCTTCTTGGTGTATTACAAAAATAGTTCTACAGTTAAAGGGGGTACTACAGCAAAAAAACGTTTTTCAAATTAACTGGTTTCAGAAAGTTCTATATATTCGTAATTTATTTCTATTCAAAAATCTTGAGCCTTCCAATACTTATGAGCTGCTGTATGTCCCGCTCTCACACTTGTGCCAACTGTTCACACTTTAGATTTCCTGACCCATAGGGTTCTATTAGGCATGGACCATCCTTAGGATTTCTCCAGATACAGTAAATAGGCTCAGAAATTATAGGACCTGTTCTAAAATTGTCTGGAATGCTGGCGTGGGTGCCCTATAGAACTCTGTTAGGGCATTCAGAATTCCAGACAGCTCCAGATGTGGGAGCAACACAAAGCACTGCACATTTTTTGTGTTGCAGCATGTAAGTAAACACTGGGTCACTTACACACTGCAGTACATAAAGGGTTAAGCAGAAGGACACACGCTTTTACCTTCTCCCCCAGGCCCCCCTCCTGCACGGGCCCCATAGCAACTGCCTACCCTGCCTCTATGGTAGCTACGCCACTGATCACCAGAACCTTTGCTGCAGATTTATTTTTTTTGCTGCACATCTGGTACGTGTGGACAGAAGTTTTTTGGGAAATTTTTCCATTCCTGGTCAGTGATATTGTGCTCCTTTTTAACGTAGCAGCCATCAAACCTTGTGTCACACTTGCTTGCACAATCGTGTCTTTGTCTGTTTTTTGTCCTTGCAGCATGATACCAATAATGAATTGCTGTGTGCATAGACGTCATATAGAGTTATTGCTGGACTTTAGTGATTTCTGGGCTGGAGGTGCTGTCCTAGTATAACCCATCTCACTTCACTAGAGATGGTTATCGCAGTCACACAATACACATTAACTCTTTGTGTTTCATTGTTCAGCTGACGCAATCAATAACGCTGCCGGCTTTGGCTACAATGGAATCTCAGATGATGGAGAGGAGAGGTGGGACCTGCTATCCAACCTGAATATACTAAGGATTGAGGTAAGTGCAAAATATACACCAGAAATCCAGATAACTGTATAAATTAAAGGGGAACTCCGGTGAAAATGTTTTTCTTTCAAATGAACTGGTCTAAGAAAATCTAACGATAAGAAATATATATATACATAAGCCACACACACACATACATATACACATAAGCCACATAAATAGATATGTACACATAAGCCACACACATATAACAGATGTAGAGTTTCCCCTTGTGCCTGTGCAGTGTACTGTACGCCGTTTCCTTTTAGTCGCTGTGTGGCCGCACTCTATTGACTCGGATGGTTGCGTAGTAATAATGAATCATTTCCTTTCCTTTGTTCTTCTTTCAACATTGTGTTTCTTTTAGACAGCTACCAGCTTCAAGATGTACATCGATAACTGGAATATACAGACAGCCGTGTGGTTGAAAGAGTTAAGTACTGGTTTTCTTGTGTAGAATTACTGCCGTTTTTTGCACATATCACCACATGACCTATATGACATGGATATAAGGACACGAGGACCGGACAGTCTTGTGTTCTATGAATCTGCTTCTTTATTCCACTATTGAATTTGCATTTATTACCTTTTCATTATTAAAAATCAACAAATATATATGGGAAGAATATGCAAATAGCTCTCACACCACTTAGGCAAAGTGGTCTACCTTTAAGTCAGTGTTTCACTCCATCTAGGAGTCTTAGAACATTGACTGGGGATATATGCCAAGCCAAAAATTTCTCCAAAAGGTAAGATTTTAGGCTTGGCATATATCCACAGTCACTGTTCCAAGACTCTTAGAGTGAGTGAAACACTGGCTTGAAGGGACACCACTTTGCCTAAGTGGTGTGAGAGCTATTTGCATGTTCGTTCTTCACGGAATTCCCAGTGGAGCAGAAATGGCCTTTGAAGTGTCACTGTTTTATTTAATTTTTTTGCAGAAATCAATAGTCCAGGCGATTTTGAGAAACGTTGTAATTGGGTTTATTAGGCAAATATGGCATTACCTGCATTCAAAAAGTCTTTCCCCAGCCCCCCCCTCTCCCTCCTATGCACTGCTCATTATCAGGAAATCTCGACTCTTTTACATCAGTCGTGCCCTGTGTAACCTATGGAGGGAGATTAGTCGGCAGCAGAGAACAAAGGATCACACAGCAGGACCTGTGTGAAAGCCGGTATTCAGAGGTCAGAGAGGTCACTGCTGACTGTCAGAGGTAATAGCCCGGTGATGTAAATTAACTCTTTGTTGTCCTGTTTTGGTGCCTCATCTCCCTCCATCCCTCCGCTCTCCATAGAAAATCATGAAGACCGGAGGGAGAGCTTCAAACTGCTTTTTCATGATAAAAATGCATTTTTCGGCTAATAAACCCAATTACAAAGTTCCTTTAAAACGACACTTGACACTGACTCTCTTTATGGAGAACTAGTATCCCTAATATATATAGAGCTCAGAGCGGCAGAGGTTTTCGATGGAAATTTAGACAGTTGCTGACATAGACAGAGCGGCAGATAGCACTGGAGAGAATACAGCACTTCCTGCAGGACAAACAGCAGCTGATAAGTACTGGAAGACTTGAAATTTTTAAATATAAGTAAATTTACAATTTATATATATTTCTGATACCAGTTGATTTAACAGAATGTTGTAGATAGAGTTCCCCTTTAAATATAATTTTCTTGTACCGGATAACCCCTTTAAGAAGTTTCCTTGTGGAATGCATTCTCTGGGGAAAGAAAGCAACCCCCAGCGAGTCTCTAAGGTTTGTCGGACTACATCACCTGCATATGCAATCAAGTCATGGCTGTTACTGTATACACCTCATCCAGGATTTCTCATTGAGCCCCAAACTATACAGGTTGTGTAACTTTTTTCTGTTCTCTCTGCAGGGTGTGTTATGACCGAAGCCCATTTAATCCGCTGCTTTCCACCTTCCTATTGTCAGCAGCTTGGCACGGTGTGCATCCTGGATATTACTTCACCTTTCTGACTGCTGTGCCAATTACACTCGCTGCTCGCAAGGTAAGGCTATGTTCACACTACGTAAGTTTCGTAACAATTTTGTAAGTTCCGTAGTAATCACGGCTGTTGTTGCCGATTTGCAACAATGGCCGTGATTACTACGGAACTTACATAGTGCTGCCCTATATGGAATCTTATGGCTGGGATTGCTACCGGCGCCGCAAAAAAATGACGTCAGAAAACCTGTCAGGGCACACAATGGAGGGTGCGGCTCCGGCCGCACGCTCCATTGTGTGCAGCGACGAATTGGGATGTGGCCGCGCACAGATGTGCCCGCATCCCAGTTCATCAGAAGTGAAGATCATCGGGATGATCTTCTCTGACACCGGCCGTTTGGGTCACAGAACGACCAGTGTCTTACGCCAGGTGTCTTAGGACAGGGGTAGGGAACCTTCAGCCCTCTAGCTGTTGCAAAACTATAATTTCCATCATGCTTTAGCTTTGGCTGTCCATGCATGATGGGAATCGTAATTTTGAAACAGCTGGAGGGCCGAAGGTTCCCCATCCCTGGATTATGAGAAAGCAAGCAGGCTTCTCTGTATGGGTGTGGTGTAAGGCTATATTTTTTTTATACAGCCGCCACATTTAAAGGGGTACTCCTGTGAGTTAATTATGGTGGTACCAGTAAGCTATATAGATAATTTGTAAATAAATAACTTCTATTTAAAAATCTTAAGCCCTCCAGTACTTATCAGCTGCTGTATGCCCTGCAGGAAGTGGTGTATTCTTTCCAGTCTGACACGGTTCTCTCTGCTGCCACCTCTGTCCATGTCAGGAACTGTCTAGAGCAGGAGAGGTTTTTCTATTTTTTACATTCTCCAGTACAGTACACTGTATATTACTGTACATCAGAGAAGAAGCATAAATGTGTTACTTTTTCATTTTATTTATCCAGGTTAGGCAGACAGTACGTCCGTGGTTCCAGCATACGCTGTGGAGTAGACTGGTTTACAGCTTGGTCACCTGGTTCTGCACCCAAATAGCAATGAGCTACACTGTGGCACCCTTCATAATACTAGGACTCGGGCCATCACTACAATTATACAGGTAAGAGAGAATGGGGATAAAGATTATTAATTATTAAGATTTGTAACTTACTTCTATTTAAAAAATCTCCAGTCTTCCAGTACTTATCAGCCACTGTATGTCCTGCAGGAAGTGGTGTATTCTTTCCAGTCAGACACAGTGCTCTCTGCTGCCACTTCTGTCCATGTCAGGAACTGTCCAGAGCAGGAAAGGTTTTTCTATGGGGATTTTCTACTGGACAGAGGTGGCAGCAGAGAGCACTGTGTCAGACTGGAAAGAATACACCACTTCCTGCAAAACATACAGCAGCTGATAAGTACTGGATGATTGGAGATTTTTAAATAGAAGTTAATTACATGTCTATATAACTTTATGAAACTAGTTGATTCGAAAGAAAAATATTTTCGCCTAAGTATCCGTTTAACTATATGGGCTCCGGATTAGGAATGTGTACAGTTAAAGGGCCAGCGTCAGGACCCGAAGGCATTTGTCTGGTGCTGGCCAGGGCTGCCATGCAGTGCATTATTATTTATTTATAAACGCCCTTGAATTCCAGAGCGCTCTTCAAGCGATCGGGGTTAACAAACCGGAACATACGCATCCGGATCTATCCACAATTCTGGATGACCCTATAGAGTTCTATGGGGGCATCAGTGCCGGAATTCCGGACAAATATGGGACGTGTTTTCTGACAGGGACACCCTTCAGGAAGAATCCTGAAGGGTGTCCCTGCCCAATTGAACCCTAATGTCTGTATATATGTATAAGAATTCTGGATAAATTTCCGGACATGTGAATCAGGCCTTTAAATGCGCTCGTATGAAACTAGCCTTATAATATGACACTCTAACCTTACAGCTTAGCTCATGTGTAGGAATCCTCTCTCTCTCTCGGCAGGTCCCTGGGTTTCTGCTTACACATCCTCCCTGCACTGATTCTTCTCATTCTGCCTGATAGAAAAAAACTTGAGCCGAAAGGAGGAAATCCTAAAGAGTCACCTTGTGACCGTAACTACAACCATGTGAAGAAGGAGATGTAAAGAGGATCTCCGCAGACAGACACACCATCTAATCCTCCCATCAGTAGCTGCCTTATAACAAGTGCCTTCCTCTTCCTTCCACTAACTCTGCCGTCCAGCATTGGGCTTGGAAGATTCTAGATTCCAGACTACTAGATGGCTACATGGTAGTCAGCTGCTTCCAGCCGGTTTCCGTGGCCGCAATGTCTCCTAATACTCAGGAAGCTTGAAGGAAGTTCCCATTAGTTTATCCTGAAGCCTGTAATTTTATGTATACAAACCGTCAGAAACCTACGAGTTGCTTATATTATCTGTAACACCACGTACGTGTTTGTCTACCTGCCAGCATTTCCGATGGTCAGAAAATTGTACGCAGCCGTAAATCAGGGAGCGTAGATCTTTGTACTCACGGACGCCTCTAATCTAATGCTGGATTCCATACAGGTTCTGTTTGCCTTGATAGGGGCCCCATAGACACAACCCTGCTGTGTGCATAAGATTTTGCAATATAGTATTTACAATTCTGAGGCGTCACTTAAAGGAGTTATCTGGTCATTATTGATAACTTAAAGGGCAACTCCAGCGGAAAAAAAATTCTTTCAAATCAGCTGGTGACAGAGATTTGTAATTTACTTCTATTAAAAAAAAGTCTTCCAGTACTTATCAGCTGCTGTATGTCCTACATGTCTATGTCTATGACATACAGCATTCAGTAAGTTACAAATCTCTGGCACTTTCTGACACCAGTTGGTTCTAAAGAATTTTTTTTCCCGCTGGAGTTGCCCTTTAACTAGATTTGAGGGGAACATACCTAAGTTATATCCGTACACATGCCGCTCCCCCACCGCTGCCACCTTATTTTTGCCGCTGTCCTCTTTAAAGCTTCTGCTGATGCCATGCAGACAAAACATTCATGGCATAGAAAGATCTATTCTTTTTCCATGTCAGTGGAAAATTTAAAAGGGGACTTCAGTGATTTTTTTTTTCTTTTCAAATCAACTGGTATCAGAAAGTTATATAGATTTGTAATTTATTTTTATTTAAAAATCTCAAGTCTCCCAGTACTTATCGGCTGCTGTATGTCCTGCAGGAAGTGATGATTTCTTCTTTCCAGTATGACACAGTACTCTCTGCTGCCACCTCTGTCCATGTCAGGAACTGTCCAGAGCAGCAGCAAAGCCCCATAGAAAACCTCTTCTGCTCTGGACAGTTCCTGACATGGACAGAGGTGGCAGCAGAGAGCACTGTGTCAGACTAGGAAGAATACATCACTTCCTGCAGGACATACAGCAGCTGATAAGTACTGGAGATTATTAAATAGAAGTAATCTACAAATTACTTACTTAATCTTACAAATCTATCTAAGGGCCCTATTCCACAGTAACGATAATTGTCCAGATGGGCCCCATTTGGCCCGATTCGGCCGATTATCGTTCGGTGAAATAGAGAGAACGATCAGCCGATGATCGTGTCATCGGCTGATCGTTCATTTTGGGCCAGACCTAAAATCATCGTTCCCCCACCGCACATCGCTACGGTTGAATAGCGGTGCGCGGCGGGCGACCGACGATTTGAGAAGAAACAGCAGCAGCATACATTACCTGGCTGCAGGGCTTGTCCTCCGCTCCGTCTCCTCCCCGGGTCCCGCGCGCTCTATCTTCTGAATGGCCGGTCAGCTGACGGAGCGCTCAGCCAATCACAGGCCGGGACCGCCGCGGCCTGTGATTGGCTGAGTGTGGCCTGTCAGCTGACCGGCCATTCAGAAGATAGAGCGCTGGGGACCCGGGGAGGAGACGGAGCGGAGGACAAGCCCTGCAGCCAGGTAATGTATGATGCTGCAAAGGCTGCAAGGCATCGGTAACTATGTCCCTGCAGCCCTCGCTCAACGATCATCGGGCCGTGGAATAGGCCCAGTAAACGAGCGGCGATCTAGCAGATCGCCGCTCATTTACATCGTTGATCGGGCCCTCCTCGGCCCGTGGAATAGGACCCTAACTCTCTGACACCAGTTGTATTAAAAAGACAACATTTTCACTGGAGTACCCCTTTAAGAAGACAGCAGTAGACACTGGGCGGCCTGCAGCTAGTTTTCAGCAGCGGGGGAGCGGGGTACATGTTATGTTCCCTGCAGCAGCATGTTAAACTATCAATAAAGACCAGACAGCCCCTTTAAGGGCCTTTGTGGCTGTGCTCACACATGGCATTTTTTGTTGACTTTTAATGTGTTTTTGCTGCGACTTTCCGTCTATTTTACAGTGAATTTAACATTCCTGGAGAAATTTGTGCACAATGTTTTTCCACGTTTTATCCGAAATCGTAACAAAATTTACGCAATTTTTCTTTAAAGGGGTATTCCGCTCAAATAAAAGTTTTAATATGTCCGAGTGACAGCCCACTCAGCCAATCACTGGCCACAGTGCTGTCCTGTCTCTGTCAGTGATTGGCTGAGCGGGCTGTCGCCAATCAGATGATGTAGTAGGACACCAGGGAAGCACAGGAAGATAAGAATGGCCTGTTTGTTATGTTCTCCCCATGGGCAGCAACATAGTAAAAATTTAATTTGAGCGGGATACCCCTTTAAATCACAATTGTTCAGGATGGTTTCTGCTTGAACCGGTTGCTAAGAGTGTTCACCTGGATTTTTTTCCCCGCTGTTGGTGACTGGCCGACATCACTAAAAGGGTCTGTATGAATACAGGGACAGTATGTAAGAGGTGGCCCTACTGTACTGCAAAAAAAGAAATACTTTTTTTTATATATAACTTTTACTACAAGGTTTTTATTCTGATTGTTTTACTACATTTTGTAATTTCATACATTTGTATCATGTAATATACTGTAAATGTGAACGGTCTTTGCTGTGTTCCCGCCACACCTATTTATGTCTAATATTGTATTTTACAGACTCTCGCTTGCACACCAGTATTTGCAGCTACTTTTATACTGCAAAGCTAGTGATTGGTTAAATTAAATTTGTATTTTGTTTAAGTGCTGTTTGGGTAATTATTTCTTTGAGATAGGATGTCAAAGCACAGGGCAACGTAGCGGTTGGTGGACAGTGTTGTAGGGGCGGGGCTTAATACCATGGGTCCTCTGTGACATCACTGTTTATGCCCCACCCTCACAATGGGCCTACCTAGAGTCCTAGGCTAGAGTCCAGCTGTCACAGAGAGGGGAGGGGCTATGCCCATTGTCATGACACTGCTGAGGGGGCGGGGCCTAGACGCTGATGGCGTCATGGAGGGGGCAGGACCTACAATGCAGATATGGGTGGGGATATGTGGCACCACTGCCATTAAGCCCTGCCCCTCTGACACTGTCCACCAACAGTAACATGCATTTTTGAGGGGAGAGACCACCAAGAAATCCTTTATACGGAGACCAACTCATCATATGACACAGAGCCTGGAAGAGGTCAGTGCATTGCACCACCTTCTCCTGGCTCGTTCTCACAATTGGTACGATCAAAAGTTTTTTTGAAGTCCCTATATAGTATCAGGCCCCTCTATGCAATCCCCATATAGTTTGAGACCCCTCTATGCATTCCCCAAGTAGACCCCCTGTGCAGCCCCTATATAGTATCAGACTCTCCCCTGTATGTTAACAGCCCTGATATGGTATCAGAACCCCTCCACCCCCCAGCAGCCCCTATATAGTATCAGGTTAAGCCAATGTCTTCTCGCACTGTCAATCAGAGCACCCTATTTAAAGGGAATGTTTCCTCTGAATTTCATGCTTAAAGGGGTTGTCCAGCGAATTCTTTTTTCTTTCAGATCAACTTACATAGATTTGCAATTTACTTCTATTCAAAAATCTCATGTCTTCCTCTACTTATAAGCTGCTGTATGTCATGCAGAAGTAGTGTTTATTTACCCTCAGACACCGTGCTCTCTGCTGACATCTCTGGCCCAGTCAGGAACTGTCCTGAGCAGGAGAGGTTTTCTGTGGGGATTTGCTGCTGCTCTGGACAGTTCCTGACTCGACCAGAGATGTGAGCAGAGAGCACTGTTTCTGAATGTAAATAAAACAACACTTCCTGCAGGACATACAGCAGTTTGTAAGTATGGGAAGACTTGAGATTTTTAAATAGAAGCAAATGACACATCTATATAACTTTCTGACACCAGTTGATTTGAAAGAATTTTTTTTTTTTTCTCCTGGACAACCCCTTTAAAGTCCTTTGTGGGAAAACCACCTTCATTACTTTTTTATCCACTTGTGGCCCGACATCAAAACAAGACAGAATGTCATACTTACCAATACAACTGATCTCTATCCGAAAAACGATCATTATTCAAAAGAAAATAAGTTGTACATAATATACTACAAGTTTTACAGTTGTTGAAGTCTTCTGTATGTAATAATGGTGAGGATCCACCAGGTGGCGCACTTGGACTGAGAGAATGACATGAACAACAGTTCAAAATCTGTGATATAGTTTTCCGATAATATTTTTAGTCCATGCTGTGTTTTCTAATTTTATATTTTTTTTTTGGGGGGGGGGGTTAAAAGTTTTTGTAACTTTTTCTGTAGTCCCCCTAGGAGGCTTCTGGGAGCAATAACCTGATCACTCTTAGGGGTCCTATTAGACAAAGCAATATTTAACGATTACCAATAAACGATCGCAAACAAAAGCTACCAGGAATCATTCACCATAAGCACAAAAGATGCGATCAACGAGACACAAATAAAATAGTTTTTTTCATCGTTGCCTGCATACACACAAAACTATTATCGTTTAAATTCGTACGATATAAGGATTTTTTGCAAGGTAATAAGGCCCCTAGATATCAATGCAGTATCTATGTAATGCGTTGATCCATTATCTCCACACTGCCTTGGCTGTAGGCAGGCTGAATCAATCACTAGGCCTCAGGCTGCTCTGACAACAGATCGAGTCCCATGCCTGCTCCATACCCCCTTAGGCTAGGTTCACACTGCGTTTTCAGCATCCGTTTTTGATCCGTTTTTCCATTGACTTCCATTATAAAAAAAACGGATCCAAATGGATGCGTTTTTTTTTACGCACAATAAAGTACTGTTGACACTACTTTTTGACCGTTAAAAAAAACGGATCCGTTAAATGGATGCTGAAAACGCAGTGTGAACCTAGCCTTACCATCCATACCCCCTTACCATTACATATCTACGTGATTATAAAGGGGTTAGAAAAACATAGCTGCTATCTAAAAAATAAAAAAAAAGACAGCACCACCCCTGTCTTCATGTATTGTTAGGGTCCTATTCCATGGAGCGATAATCGGCTGAATCGGCCTGATTGGGTCGATTATCGCTCCGTGAAATAGAGACAATGATCAGCCGATGATCGCGTCATAGGCTGATTGTTTATTTAGGTTCAAACCTAAAATCATTGGGCGCCAACCGCGCATCGCTGTGTGGAATAATGATGCACAGCCGGCGACCGACAATTTTACAAGCACAATGCTTTACCTAAACATCTTGCTGGTCTTCTCCTGCGCTCCTTCTTCCTCCTGGTCCTGCGGTGCGGCCTGTCTTAGCTGACAGACCGCTCAGCCAATCCCTGTCCAGGACCGCAGCGGCCAGTGATTGGCTGAGCGGTCTGTCAGCTCAGACAGGCTGCACCAAAGCTGCAGCTGCTGGCCTCGGGAGTGGATTTCTCAGGAACGGCCTCAGGAGTGGTAAAGGGGTAAGTATCGGGGTCGGGTGGGTTTTGCCCCAGGTACCAGGTTCCCTATAAACTGCTTTGGAACTCCCTGCATCATAATAATACATGATGCCGGAGATACCAGTTCGCAGTACATGTCCTGTACTGTGTGTGGATGCCCCCGACATAAGAACTACTTACCTACCGGTATCTCAAGCAAACATTGCCCATAAAAACTAGGATACATTTGTCCGTTAAAGAAACAGAAGGGACGACGACACTCCTACTGGTTTCTAGTTTTTCCTTACTGGTTACCAGACACTGGCTGCACTAGTTAAACTGGTCTCATTTATCTTCTCCTTCAATGACATGTAATCACATGGTGTCCTGGTAACTTTACCTTCATGGCCGACATAAGCCCCTTCGGCTGGCTGTACGCATGGGAGCTTTTTGGACTGTCGTCATGCATAAGAATGCACCGTGTCATCTCCACAATAAAATATATATATATATATATAATCTAAATATAAAATATATTTAAAAAAATAATAATTATTTGTTTTTGAGAAACAAAATGGGCACAACTTTTTTATTTTTCGTTCAGAGGAATATGATGGTTTGTTGTTTTTGCCACCATTCCGAGGTGAACGTACAACTGGTGTTGTTGTTTGGCCTTCACCAAGCAGGATGAGTAGTGCGATATTTTTATAGTTATATATATATATAAGGTATGGCACAGCCAATTGAGCATACTTTTTCATCCTTTTTTTCACACTTTTTTTGCATTGCAGTATCTCAGCATAAGGCTATGTTCACACTACGTAAGTTCCGTAGTAATCAGGGAACTTACGTAGTGCTGCAGGCTAAGGGAATGCCGGCCGGAGTGTATACACAAAGGGGGAGATTTTATTAAACCAGTGTAAAGTGAAACTGGCTCAGTTGCCCCTAGCAACCAATCAGATTCCGCCTTTCATTTTCCAATGAGTCTGTGAGGAATGAAAGGTGGAATCTGATTGGTTGCTAGGGGCGACTGGGCCTGTTTCACTTTACACCATGTTTGATAAATCTCCCCCATAGGCTACACTCCGGCTGGGAGCCCTAGCGGTGCCGCAAATAACTGACATGTCATTCACTGAATAGCGGCCGCAGAAAACCTGTCAGTGCACACAATGGAGCGTGCGGCTCCGGCCGCACACTCCATTCTGTGCAGTGGGGATTAAGATGCAGGCGCACGGATGCACCCGCATCTGAATTCAACAGCAGTAAAGATCATCCGGCTGGTACTGCAATAGCGGCCAGGATGATCTTCTCTGACACCGGCCATTCCGTGACAGAACGGTGTCCTTAGCCATGTGAACATGGCCTAAGACTGGTTTCAACATATGCCTCTGTATACTTATTGTGGACCCCATCTAGTGGCATCCTTCATATTTTGGGTTCCCGTGCAGTTAGTAGTTAGATTCGTATGCTAATTGGGCAGTTTGGAGCACTGGGGGCGGGGCTACCTCTCATGATGAAATACGCTTCATGGCCCACATAGCCACGGACCTGGCCAGTCATATACAAATGCTCCCTTTTCCATCAGTTTCTATTTGTTGGTTTTGTTTCTCTCCTGATACATTGCTACATTTCTTAATCCATTTAAAAACTGGATTCTCATGGAGCCTGATTTTTTTTTTTTTTTTTAAAGGGGTAAAAAAAGCAGGGGGGAAAAAAGGTTGGTTTTTTTTTTCAAATCCACTGGTTTTAGAAAGTTATACAGATTTGTAACTTACTTTTATTTCAATAAAAAAAATCTCAAGTCTTCCAGTACTTATCAGCTGCTGTATGTCCTGCAGGAAGTGGTATATTCTTTCCACTCTGACACAGTGCTCTCTGCTGCCACCTCTGTCCATGTCAGGAACTGTCCAGAGCAGGAGAGGTTTTCTATGGGGATTTGCTACTGCTTGGACAGTTCCACAGGTGGCAGCAGAGGGCGCTGCGTCAGACTGGGGAGAACACACAGGACATACAGCAGCTGATCAATACTGGAGATTTTTAAATAGACGTAAATTACAAATCTCTATAACTTTCTGACACCAGTTGATTTGAAAGATTTTTTTTTCTCTGGAGTACCCCTTTAATAGGACAATAATGCATCCAATGTATATATTCCTTTTTTTTTTCTCTTTGATCAGATCTATAGAGCTTATCTGGTGGAGTAGGAGCACGGTATATGCTTGTTCATTGGAATCAGTTAAATACAAGATGGTGTGAACCTAGACCTATTGAGCTGTAATGGAGGCGGCTAGGTAGAGAGTCTATTGATGGCTCCTAGGCCGTTCACACCCTTCATAGAGTTGTATGCGTCCGGACCCTTGGGTGAGGTGCACCTGTGTCTTTTATAACACACGCTTTGTACTTCAGGAGGTTCGGCCTGCCGTCACACCTTTTGTCCTCAGGTGCTTCCTACATGTAACCAGAGTAAATGGATTCGAAATCTCTTCCTCCAGAGCCATTGTGATGTCTTCACACTATTAGAACAACATTGATAGAAGAGAGATGGGTAACACAGGAACATACAGCGAGCGAGGGAGGTGTCATCCCAGGATGGTAAACATATACCGCAATAGTATACTCAATCCCATTATTGCCACTATCTACTGTAAGCATCTACTTATTGACTCATTCTACATGAAAAGTGTGGGAGGTAAGTATGTAGTGGGAGGTAAGTATGTAGTGGCATGCTAAATTAGCAGAAAAAAAATCTTTTAAATCAACTGGTGTCAGAAAGTTATACAGATTTGCAATTTACTTCTATTTAAAAATATCAAGTTTCCCAGTACTTCTCAGCTGCTGTATGTCCTGCAGGAAGTGGTGTATTCTTTCCAGTCGGACACAGTGCTCTCTGCTGCCACCTGTGCTCATGTCAGTAGCAAATCCTAATAGAAAACCTCTACTGCTCTGGACAGTTCCTGACATGGCAGAAAGCAGTGTGTCAGACTGGGGAGACACCACTTGCTGCAGGACATACAGCAGCTGATAGGTACTGGAAGATTGGGGATTTCTAAATGGAAGTAAATTACAAATCTGTATAACTTTTTGAAAACAGTTGATTTAAAGGGAAAAAAAAAAAGGTTGTTTGTTATTGTTAGATTTCAAATAAATTTGTGTGTTAGATTAAACTTCTGTGCTGGAACACAATTCAGTCCATTTACCAAAATATTACCCCGTACTCCCGTACTATTACCCCATACTCCTGTACTATTACCCCATATTCCTGTACTATTACCCCGTAACCCTGTACTATTACCCCGTACCTCTGTACTATTACCCCATATTCCTGTACTATTACCCCCTACTCCTGTACTATTACCCCCTACTCCTGTACTATTACCTCCTACTCCCGTACTATTACCCCCTACTCCTGTACTATTACCCCCTACTCCTGTACTATTACCCCTTACTCCTGTACTATTACCCCGTACTCCTGTACTATTACCCCCTACTCCTGTACTATTACCCCCTACTCCCGTACTATTACCCCGTACTCCTGTACTATTACCCCCTACTCCCGTACTATTACCCCCTACTCCTGTACTATTACCCCCTACTCCCGTACTATTACCCCGTACTCCTGTACTATTACCCCGTACTCCTGTACTATTACCCCCTACTCCTGTACTATTACCCCCTACTCCTGTACTATTACCCCGTACTCCTGTACTATTACCCCGTACTCCTGTACTATTACCCCCTACTCCTGTACTATTACCCCCTACTCCCGTACTATTACCCCGTACTCCTGTACTATTACCCCCTACTCCCGTACTATTACCCCCTACTCCTGTACTATTACCCCCTACTCCCGTACTATTACCCCGTACTCCTGTACTATTACCCCATATTCCTGTACTATTACCCCGTAACCCTGTACTATTACCCCGTACCTCTGTACTATTACCCCATATTCCTGTACTATTACCCCGTACTCCTGTACTATTACCCCCTACTCCTGTACTATTACCTCCTACTCCCGTACTATTACCCCCTACTCCTGTACTATTACCCCCTACTCCTGTACTATTACCCCTTACTCCTGTACTATTACCCCGTACTCCTGTACTATTACCCCCTACTCCTGTACTATTACCCCCTACTCCCGTACTATTACCCCGTACTCCT
This sequence comes from Dendropsophus ebraccatus, assembly GCF_027789765.1. Lineage (NCBI taxonomy): Eukaryota > Metazoa > Chordata > Amphibia > Anura > Hylidae > Dendropsophus > Dendropsophus ebraccatus. The sequence continues at coordinate 150,395,170 of NC_091458.1, forward strand.
GTACTATTACCCCCTACTCCCGTACTATTACCCCCTACTCCTGTACTATTACCCCCTACTCCCGTACTATTACCCCGTACTCCTGTACTATTACCCCCTACTCCTGTACTATTACCCCCTACTCCTGTACTATTACCCCCTACTCCTGTACTATTACCCCTTACTCCTGTACTATTACCCCGTACTCCTGTACTATTACCCCCTACTCCTGTACTATTACCCCCTACTCCCGTACTATTACCCCGTACTCCTGTACTATTACCCCCTACTCCCGTACTATTACCCCGTACTCCTGTACTATTACCACCTACTCCTGTACTATTACCCCGTACCCCTGTACTATTACCCCGTACCTGTGTACTATTACCCCATATTCCTGTACTATTACCCCGTACTCCTGTACTATTACCCCCTACTCCTGTACTATTACCCCGTTCTCCTGTACTATTACCACCTACTCCTGTACTATTACCCCGTTCTCCTGTACTATTACCACCTACTCCTGTACTATTACCCCGTTCTCCTGTACTATTACCACCTACTCCTGTACTATTACCCCATACTCCTGTACTATTACCCCATACTCCTGTACTATTACCCCGTACTCCTGTACTATTACCCCGTACCCCTGTACTATTACCCCGTACTCCTGTACTATTACCCCATATTCCTGTACTATTACCCCGTACTCCTGTACTATTACCCCCTACTCCTGTACTATTACCCCCTACTCCTGTACTATTACCCCGTACCCCTGTACTATTACCACCTACTCCTGTACTATTACCCCATACTCCTGTACTATTACCCCCTACTCCTGTACTATTACCCCGTACCCCTGTACTATTACCCCGTACTCCTGTACTATTACCCCGTACCCCTGTACTATTACCCCGTACTCCTGTACTATTACCCCATACTCCTGTACTATGACCCCGTACTCCTGTACTATTACCCCGTACCCCTGTACTATTACCCCCTACTCCTGTACTATTACCCCCTACTCCTGTACTATTACCCCGTACTCCTGTACTATGACCCCGTACTCCTGTACTATTACCCCCTACTCCTGTACTATTACCCCGTACCCCTGTACTATTACCACCTACCCCTGTACTATTACCCCGTATGTACCTCCAATCTGCAAAGCTTCTCATACCCCCCCCCCCCCCCCATTATTACATTTACAATGTGTTTTGTGTTTTACACGCGTCACATCATCTAAGTACCCAGATTGATGGATTACATGCACCTATGAAAACATACATCTCATATGGAATAACAAATTTCCAATACCCCCCCCCACACTTCTTTGGTCCGCTCCGA